>NW_028270151.1:102090754-102247320 GCF_037043375.1 Chiloscyllium plagiosum | reverse complement strand
AGCAACAACCCGGGCAACATCTTGTAAATCTTTTCTGAGCCCTTTCAAGTTTCACAGAATCCTTCTTATAGCAGAGAGACTGGAATTGCAGAGTACTTCAATTGTGGACTAACGTATTATTCTTGTTCCCTGAGTTCCCCAGTCTTTGTCCACAGTAAGTTCTGGAGTGAAAAAGATGTTTAGGATCTTAGCAAATGTCCTTCAGTTCCACACATCGATGGCCTCATTGATCTTTAATGGACACTATTTTGTCCCGAGTTACTTGTGCACTCTTAATATATTTATACAATCACCTTTGGGTTCCCCTTAGTCTTCTCCGTTGATGCTATTTCATGTAGCCTTTCTCCTTTCCTGTTTTCTCCTCAAAGTGTATTCCTACAATCCCTGTATATCCTCAGGGATTCCCCTACCATAACAGCCCTATTATTATGGTTGATATTTAAGGTCTCCAGACATATTTGTTCCTCAGTCTGCCACTGATTATTAGGGTTCAGCAGTCTGATCGTATCAAAGTGATTACCCATTCTTATTTCTCATTTCCACTAACATAGCTTTATTGGGTGATCCCACAGGAATACCCTCTGGGATGATTCACACCATCAAAACCCACCACCACACGTCCTCTCTTGCCGCCCCTTCGATGCTTCCTGTAGCATCTGTACCTTGAAACAATGAGCTGCCAGTCCTGCCCCTCCTTCAGCTGTGTTTCTGTAATAGCTATAATATCCCAGTCCCATGTTCTAAACCGTGACCTGAGTTCATCTTCATTAGCTGCCAGGCGCCTTACAATGAAATAAATACAGTTTAATTATCAGTTTTCCTCCATTCCCTGCTATGTTCTTGCCTGCCTTGTCTGCTGAAATTGCTAACTTTAACTCGTGTACCAGCCTCAATCTTCTTTCTGGCCTTACGACTGTTTAAAGTCCAACACCCTGCCAGACTAGGTTACATCCTTTCAAGCAGCTCTAGCAATTCACCCCACCAGGATATGGGTCCCTCTCCCGCTCCCAGTTGAGGTGTCTTTCCCACCCTGTCTCCCTGTGCTGACACCTTCAGGGGTCTATGGACTTGTCCACCAAGATCCCTGTATTCCTCAGTACTCCGCAAGGACCTACGTTCATTATGTCTGTCCTTCGCTTATCGTACCTCCCACAGAGTATTACCTCACTTCAATCAGAACTAAACTCTGCTCAGATTATCATCTGATCGACATCAGACTGCAGACGGAGACCATCCTCCTTACTGTGAACAATACCCTCACCTTTCATTTCATCTGGAAATCTACTAATGATGCCTTCTGCTTTCAAGTCTGAGTTATTAATGTTCAATGGTTCCTGCACAGTTCCCTGTGGTACACCCTCTGGTGAAAGTATTCTATCGACCAATTTTGCATCCAATTTGCCAACTTGCCTTGGAACCCAATCCTTTTGGACCAGCCTTCCATGTTGGATCTTGTTTAAGGACTTATTCGAGTCCATGTAAACCACATCATCTGCACTGCCCTCATCAATATACTTAAGCACCATTTCAAAAAAACTGAACTGATTTCCTCAGACAGTATCTTCCTCTGCCAAATCCGTGATGACTAAACCGAGTTGATCCTTACTTTTGCAAGTGTCGATTCATCCTCACAATTGTTTCCTATAATTTCCCTCCCCCTGCTGTCAGACTATCTACTCTGTAATTAACTGGCCTACCCCTGCTGCCCTTCTTGAACAAAGGAACCACATTCGCTATCCTCCAGTCATTCAGCACTTCACCTGTGTCCAGCAAAGTATTATATTTATCCACCAGAGCCCCAACAATCTCTGGATAATTAGCATGGGGTCAAAGAATGCTGGTCCATGAATGAATAAATAAAAATACGTATGTCCCTCCTTACCTCTGCAAGCCCCTCCAGCTGCAGCAGTTCCGTACAAGTTTTGTAACACTGTTCAGACACTGACCACTCTCTGTAACACTGTCACTACCTCCAGCACCTTCACCTCTCTATGTTTGTATCGTGTCAATAAACCTTGACAACGATTCCCCTTCCCATTGCCCTACTCCTGCGAGTAGACCCATTGCAGTCCCTTTAAAACTTACTCTAAAACTCCCTCTCGCTTCAGGATTTTAAGTACTTTGTGGTGATCTTCTCAGCCTCATAATCTAATATGATCCATTTTGACCTGAATGAGGGACCGGTGGGGATTTCTTGCTGAGTTTTTATCTGTTTCAGTGGAATGTCCTTTTGTTGAGTATTTCACACTGTTCCTTCAAATGTTTTCCACTGTTCATTGACAGACACATATTTCAGTCTGTTTAGCCTGTTTATCTTGGTCTGTTCTCCTCTCAAGCTCATGTAATTGGTTATTTTTGTTTCGACTTGTAGCTTGTCCTTCTGTGTTTCACTTTAAAACTTTATATTTCTTTAAACTGCACTTTCTCACAATTTCCCTGAGGATCTCTCCAGGTGACATTACTCATTCACTAAGTTTTATCACACAACAGTCTCTCTGAGACAGTTACGTCCCTCGCCAGTTGCACAATGTGTTATTCTAAGAAACACTGGAAAAAAAATTCTCTGAACTCCTCTTCCAATATCACTGTTGTCAGTGTGATTGCCCAGACTTTGCGAATATTGATGTTTCACTAAATGTTCACCATGCCTGTATTAAAAATTCCAATAAATTCCTATTTATTGCAGTGACGAGCCATGAAATGCTGTTCGGTGCATAAAACTGTTCTGCTGCTTGTGTCCTTGGCAAGTAGTAGCCAGAATTTACATTCAGACTGACTCTACTTCATGATCTGATGCCAAATGCTTTCTTGTAATGCCTTTCTTACCCATTATAGTTACCGTCGCCCATTTTGCGTGAATTTGCACAAGTTTGTGAACCATTGAATATCCACCTTTTGTTCGCCCTGTAACCACATCTCTCTGGTATATAAATCCCTTTTATCTCTGTATCACAAATCCATCTACCTTGTTGCAGAGACATTGTCCATTTATAAAAAACATAATTTCCTCATTCCCACAATTTCCTGTCACAAATGAATTTGCTGATGTACAGTTTTCGTTAAACTTTGTCCCATCCTGTTCCTTTCTGTTGTCTTCGGTCAAATGCCCATGATGCTCTAATGCTTCACGTTTTCTCTTTGGATTTGGAAAGTTCCTTTCACCTGAAGCCTGTCCCTGCATCCTCTCTGTCAGTTTAAAACCCTGTCCATAAATCTACCAACGTGATTGGCCAGGACATTGTTCCACTGGAAATGTGCTGGGACCAATCTGAATGGATTTTTTTTTAAAATCAGGTATGGGATGTGGGTGTCTCTGGCTGACTAGCCTTTATTGCCCATCCCTAGCTGCTCTTGAGCTAAGCAGCTGCCTCGCCCATTTCATAGGGTAATCGAGAGGCAAACACTTTGCTGCGGGTATGTCGTGCCAAGGACACAAGCAAGCAACTGTGGGAACTGTTGTGTTTCTCTGAAGGTCAAGTGTTTGGATTTTTATCAATACTTATTTATGGATTGTTAATTCCAATTTTTAAAACATATATTCATTTAAAATTCCTCATGGTTAGAAGTTAGAAAGAAGAAGGGGGGTGGTCACTTTGTTGGGACTGTATTGTAGACTGTTGTAGACCCAACAGGTACCAGAGGAGCAGATGTGCAGAGAGATTGTAGATAACTACAAGGATAATAGAGGAGTGCAGGCTGGAGATTTTAATATTCCCTGTATTGACTGGGCCACCTAGAGTATAAAAAGACCTGGACAGAGGGCAATTTTTCAAATGTGTCCAAGGAAGGTTCCTAAATCAATATGCAGAGGGTCCCACTCTACTCAGGCAGGTGCAACACTGGACCTCCCCTCAGAAAACGAGGTCAGACGAGTGACTGAAGTGTCATTCAGAGAGCACTTTGGGTCCAGTGCCCACAAATGTCTTCGTTTTAACATTGTTATGGAAAACAATCTGCAGGTCCACAGATTGAAGAGGAAAACTGGAACAGGGCCAGGTTTGGGGCCATTCTGCAGGATCTGGCAGGCGTCAATGCTGTGAATTTAAAATTGCAGAACGCCCAGTTAGAATCCAACTCGCTTTGGAAGCGCTGGTTATCACTGTAACAGATGAAAGGCTTAAATTTAATTTGTTTGATATTATATTTCATGAAACTGCCATCCTATTGCTATAAATTCTGTACCTTAGGATTGTGCTCCACAACCACCTGATGAAGAAGCAGTGCTCTGAAAGCTTGTGCTTTCAAATAAACCGGTTGGACTGGAACCGAGTGTTGGGTGATTTTTAACTTTGTACATCCCCAGTCCGACACCGGCACCTCTATATTATGATTCTAATCGATTGGGTGAGTCTGTTTGAAGGAAAAGGAACAACTGGCAAATGGGAGGCTTTTCAAAGTGTGATCTCAAGAATCCAGGACCAGTCTGCCCCATTGGGGTAAAGGGAAAATCTGGCAGGTTTAGAGATCCTTGGCTGATGAGGGATAATAAGGCTCTGGTCTTGAAATGAAGACTGCATGCATTGAGTCTAAGCTTTCAGTATCTACATAAACTCTTCCATTCTTAAAGACACGATCAATCTATGAAGACCCCACAATCCTCTCAGTCCCTGTAACACTCCCAATCTGCAGTAGTCATTCCAATGCCTGTGACTCTTCCGATCCAGTTCCTACAAGACCCTCTATCTATGTGATATCTTCCCATTGCCAGCACCCACCCTGTCAATGCAAGCTCCTCCAGTGTCTCCATCCATCTACTCATTTCCATAATCTTCTTCAGCTCTTACATGTGTAAACATCACCCTCCCCTACAACCCTTCCCACTTTGACCAAACTGGAGGAGGTTACTAATGCTCCCTAATCTGTGAAACTGTCTCCAACCAAAATTGCCGTCTTTATTACTTGGAAAATCTGCATGATTCCACACCCTCCATGTCTAAATAACCTGCTAAGCCTTCCTGTATCTATAAACATCTTCAATCACGACTACCCTTCATATGTCTGTTTGTCGGTCTGTACAACCCACTTTATCTCTGTAATCTGCCCCATTCACCTGAAACATTCCTGTCGGTGTAAAACAAGCCATCCTACCAATGTTTTTATCCTTGTAAACTGATCTATCCCTCCCAACCTCCCCAGCTCCATGAAACCCCTGTCGGCCCTACAGCTCTCCACATTTCTGTAACCTCCTATGGCTCAATGCTCCTCTCTCCCTGTGAAACCACAACCAGTCCCCACAACCCTCTGTCTCTGTTACATCATACAACCTTAGCAACGTCTCCTATTTGTGTCTCTTCATTCAGACCCCATCCTCTCCAGCTTCCCGAAACTTCTTCCTGCCATCATAACCCTCGCTATTTAGAACATAGAATAGGACAGCCCAGTACAAGCCCTTCAGCCCTTGATATTGTGCTGAGCTTTTATCCTATTCTGAAGACTAAACTAACCTACATACCCTACATTTTGCTAAACTCGCTGTGCCTATGCAAGAGTTGCTTAGATGTCTGTAATGTGTCTGAATCTACTATCACGGCTGGCAGTCCATTCCACGCACCCACCACACTCTGTGTAAATAACGTACCTATGATATCCAAGCTAAATCTTCTGCCAATTACCTTAAAAATATGTCCCCTTATGATAGCCATTTTGCCATGGGAAGTTGTCTCTGGTTATCCACGCGATCGATGCTTCTCATTACCGTGTACACCTCTATCATGTCGCCATTCTTCCTTGTTCACTCTGATCTGAAAAGCCCGAGCTTCCACAACCTACCTTCAATGGGCATGCCCTCCAGTCCAGGAAACATCTTGCTAAGTATCCTCTGCCCTGTCTTTAAAGCTTCCACATCCTTGCTATAATGGGGTGAACAGAACTGTTCACAGTATTCCAAGTGTGGTGTAACTGGGGCTCTATAGAGCTGCAGCAAAACCCTGGATCTCTTAAACTCAAACCCCTCTAATGAAAGCCAACACACCATACGCCTTCTTAACACCCTCTCAACTTGAGTAGTAACTTCAGGGACACAATGTTCGTGCACACTTCTAAGTATCCTGCCTTTAACCATGTAAAGTTTTTTTTTTCTGCAGAATCCTCCAATCTGAAACCATCCCTATCTTTGTAACTTCCTCCAGTCCCTACAACACTCATAAACTCTGAAACCTCCTCAAGTCCCTATATTCCTAATGCCTGCAAAATCCTCCAGTTCCGATAGCCCTCCCTAACTCTGTAAATGCCTCCGGCCTCCAGTGCCTTTCTGGGGAACATTGCAGAGGAAGGAAGAGTTGTGAAGTCCGGGTCATGTTACAGAGGTAGGAAGGGCTGCAGAACCTGGACGATGGTACAAACATGGGAAGGGACGTGGGTCCTGTAGGAGTGTAGAGGGAGCGGGATTCATAGAGCCTGCAGGATGGAACCAAGAATGGATTACGGAAACTGAAGGATGTTATGATTTGAACCACAGATCATTTTTGATTGGACCATTCAGCCCCTCTTTGAGTCAAAGAGATGTACAGCATGGAAACAGACCCTTCGGTCCAACCCGTCCATGCCGACCAGATATATGATCACCCAATCTAGTCCCACCTCCCAGCATCTGGCCCATATTCTTGCAAACCCTTCCCATTCATATGCCCATCCAGATGCCTTTGTATCAGCCTCCACCACTTACTCTGGCAGCTCATTCCATACACGTAGCAACCTCTGCGGGAAAAAGAATGCTCCTTAAGTCTTTTTTATATCCTTCCCCTCTAACCATAAACCGATGGCCTCCAGTTCTGGACTGCCAAACCGAAAGGTAAAGATTTTGTCTCTTTACCCTCTCCATGCCCCTCATGATTTTATAAACCTCTATAAGATCACCCCTCATAATTTTGTAAACCTCTATAAGGTCACCCCTCAGCCTCGATGCTCCGGGCAAAACAGCCCCAGCCTGTTCAACCTCTCTCTATAGCTCAACCCCTCCAATCCTGGCAACATCATTGTAAATCTTTTCTGAACCCTTTCAAGTTTCACAACATCCTTCCGATAGGAAGGTCACCAGAATTGCACATAATATTCCAAAAGTGACCTAACCAATGTCCTGTAAGCCACAAAATGACCTCCCAACTCCTGTACTCAATACTCTGACCAATAAAAGAAAGCATACCAAATGCCTTCTTCACTATCCTACCTATCTGCGACTCTGCTTTCAAGGAGCTATGAACCTGCACTCCAATTTCCCTATGTTCAGCAACACTCTGTCAGGCCTTACCATTAAGTTATAAGTACAGCAAAGATTTGCTTTTGCAAAATGCAGCACCTCGCATTTATCTGAATTAATATCCACCTGCCATTTCTCAGCCTATTGGCCCATCTGATCCCATTGTAGTCGGATGCAACCTCTTTCACTGACCACGACACCTCCAATTTTGTTGTCAACTGAACACTTACAAACTATACCTCTTATGCTAACATCCAACTCATTTATGTAAACAATGCAACGTATTGGACCCAGCACCAATCCTTGTGGCACACCACTGGTCACAGACCTCCAGTTTGAAAACCAAATCTCCACTACCAGCCTCTGTCTTCTACCTTTGAGCCAGTTCTGTACCAATTGGCTAGTTCTCCCTGTATTCCGTGAGATCTAACCTTGCTAACCAGTCTCCCATGGGGAACCTTGTTGAACGCCTGACTGAAGTCCATATAGATCACATCTACTGCTCTGCTCTCATCAATCTTCTTTGTTACTTCTTCAAATAACTCAATCAAGTTTGAGAGACATGATTTCTCACTCACAAAGCAATGTTGACTATCCCTAATCAGTCCTTGCCTTTCCAAATACATGTACATCCTGTCCCTTACGATTCCCTCCAACAACTTGCCCACTGATGTCAGGCTCAACAGTCTATAGTTTCCTGGATTTTCTTTACTGCCTTCCTTAAATAGTAGCAACACGATAGCCAACCTCCAGTCTCCTGGTTCTGATGTCCTGTTTTTAGAGATCTTTACCGGAATGGGTGAGCACAGCTTCAAATTGCCAGGCTGTGAGATGTGAATTCCGTTGTGAATCTATTTGCCCATTCTGTCTGTTTGCCTGATACTGACCTGGTGGTATTCTGGTAGAAAGCACCCTCCGTAACATTCCGATCTATGTTACTGACCAGAGCTCACCTCATCAAAGCCTTCATTTGGAATGTTGTTTATTTAACATTTTTAAATGGCAGTCTTGTGAGATGCAGGAATTGAGGAGTTGTCATTTTTGAAAGAATGAAACTTTTGTCATTAACCCTGACCCATGCAATGGGGATTCATGGATTCTGTTGTTCTCTGCAGACTGTCACTCAGAGGATTGTATCACCAGGGAATCTGAGTGCAGATGGTCTTTGCCCGGTAGAATGTGAATTTACCAGTTTATGTCGGCTAGGACACAATGTTTCTGGAAATGTACAACTGTGTAAATACTTCACCGACTGGTTCAGGGGTGAGTGCACTGGGCTCTGAGCACCAGGAACTGGGAAACCTCATGCTGTTTGTATGTGGGGCTTGGCACCAGACTGGGAGAGAGCAGCTCCCTGAGTAAATGGCAGGTATGGAGCTTGGGATCCTCCTGCTGTGTTTGACCTTGTGCCATATCGTTATCTCCCTCTCATGAGTGACCGTGACATGTTCTCCAGTCCTGACAATGTCCACTCCCTGTGAACCGTTCTTGCTGTTGAACATCTCCCTTCTCTCTCACTCCCTCCAGCCCTTTCAACCTGGCCTTCGTCTCGTATCTCCTGCAGTCCCAAACAAC
Source organism: Chiloscyllium plagiosum (assembly GCF_037043375.1). Lineage (NCBI taxonomy): Eukaryota > Metazoa > Chordata > Chondrichthyes > Orectolobiformes > Hemiscylliidae > Chiloscyllium > Chiloscyllium plagiosum. The sequence goes on along the minus strand of NW_028270151.1, from coordinate 102,238,550 downwards.
CTTCCTCTTTGTTATCGCTTTGCTTTCCTTTGAGCTGTGTGGGAACAAACCTGAAGTAGGTTTGGGCCATTGGGAGAAAAAGACAACTCCCTCTTCTCCATCTTTGTCAAATAGAGTCTCGTTGTCTCCCTCTCTCCCATAAGGAGAAGGAAGCATCCTTTCAGTATTCACCCTGTCCATTCCCCTGAGGATCTGTACATTTTAATGAGGACAGTTGTCCTCCTGATGACCTTCAGTGGCACAGCACCGAAGTGACATGTTAATGTTCTATAATTTTTGCGACCACTACCTTTTGTCCCTTCATCATTCTGAAGCCTCCCCCAGTCTGGACAGTGCTCCAAGCCAATAATTACTGAGAATGCTCCAACCTGCTATCTCCGTAAACTTCCCACATTCCTACAGTCCTCCTTTTCTGTGAGAACCCCTCCAGCTTCTACAGCCCAGCCAAATTATTACATCTCCTGCAGCCCTCACTACCTCCATATGCTCCAGTCACTACATTTCTCCATGCATTTGTAAACCCCTCCAGCCACTCCAAATCTACCTATCTTTCCAAAGTCCAACAGTTCCAAAAACCATCCCTCTACATGAAACTTCCACCAGAGACCACTGGCCACCAAATCTCTGCCTTCCCCTGCGCTTCTCTCTGTTTCTGTTCCCAGCTTCAGTCCCTATAACCCTACTTCCATGTACAACATCATCAAGTCCCTGCATTCCACCCGAACTGTGGAACCTCCAAAAGACCTTACAATTCTATCTCGGTCTCTGACTGCCTGCAGTGATTTCGGCAATTAGAATCAGAATCATAGAGATGTACAGCATGGAAACAAACCCTTTGGCCCAACTCGTCCATGCCAATCCAGTCGCACCAACCAGCACCTGACCCATCTCCCTCTAAACCCTTCGTATTCATGTACCCATCCAGATGCCTTTTAACTGTTGAAATTGTACCAGCCTCCACCACTTCCTCTGACAGCTCATTCCATACACGTACCGCCCTCTGCGTGAAAAAGTAGCCCCTTAGGTCTCTTTTATATCTTTCCCCTCTCATCCTAAACCTATGCCCTATAGTTCTGCACACCCGACCCCATGGAAAAGACTTTTTCTATTTATCCTATCCATGCCCCTAATAATTTTGTAAACCTCTATAAGGTCATCCATCAACCTCCGACGCTCAAGGGAAACCAGCCTCGCCCGATAGCTCAGATCCTCCAACCTGGCAACATCCTTGTAAATCTTTTCTGAACCCTTTCAAGTTTCATAACATCCTTCTGATAGGGAGGAGACCAGAATTACACACGGTATTCCAAAAGTGGCCTAACCAATGTCCTGTACAGCCGCAACATGACCTCCCAACTCTTGTACTAAATACTCTGACCAATAAAGGAATGCATACCAAGTGCCTTCTTTGCTATCATATCGACCTGTGACTCTATTTTCAAGGAACTCTGTATTTCATTCGAAAAATTGGATAGACAGGTGGAGTGTCCTGAGGCCTTGTGAGTAAAGCTAGTTCAGTCTAAGCTGTTAGGCAGAGCCAGTGAGGTATTTGCAGCGCTGTCTCATGAGTGGTCAAAAGATGATGCATATATCAAACAGACTATTTTATGTGCTTATGGATTAGTACCAGAAGCGTATTGACAGTGGTTCAGAAACGTAAAGAAGGAACCAGGACAGACTTTTGTGGAATTCTGTAGAATTAAGCATAGTAATCTTTCTGCAGCTTCTCCAGTCTCCATGCCCCTCCCTATCATGTTGAGCTGCTCCAACTCCCACAAGGTTTTCTGCCTATGTACACGATCAAGTTGATACAACCCTTCTGATTTCTGTCGTGTCCTGCAGACCCGTTTTGTGAATTCTGCTGATCACTAATACTCTCCTCTCTGTGTAAATGCCCCCAGCCATTACAATCCCCATTACTTTGCAGCCCCCACCAGACCCGAAAGCCATCGCTATCTGTGAAAGCTCCTTCAGGGCTATATCCTCCAACGTACTGAAACCCGCTCTCACCATTGCAACCCCCATTATTTCCTAACGTCGTTGAGTCTCTAAAACCATCCCTATCAGTTTAATCTACTCCACTGCATACAACACTCCCAGTCTGTGTAATCTCTTCAATTCCTTCAGTTCCTGTATACCTATGTATAGGTGTGACTGCTTTGTCGCCATTGTATCAACGTTTATATCTGCAAAAGTCTCTGCTCACTGTAGCACATCCTATGCTCATAAGTGAATCTGGTCTCTCACAAACCTCTCTATGACTCTCTCGTCCAGTCTCTACAAGCTTCCCTATCCCTGTCGTAACTTGCAGCATGTACACCACTCACACTCTCTGAAGTACATCATTTCTCCTTTCAAGTTTATTCAGTCCACAACTTCCTCCCTATCCCTGCAACATTCTCCACTCTATATCATCTTCCATGTGCTTGCAACATTCTCCAGTCCATACCACCCTCCCTTTCCCAGTAATATTCTCCAGTCCATACCGCCCTCCCTATCACTGCGATATTCTCAGATCCCACAACTGTTGTTAAATATACCACATCCTGGAATCATGCGAATGTTTCTACACCCTGATCAACATAGTCCATGTAACGATTCACAACCCTTCACGCATCCCTATCACTGGAATCAAATTAAAGACGCTTTATCTCTCTAACTTCCTTCAAACAATAAAATGTTTTCACCTGTGAACGTTCGCTAGCAACTGTAGCTATGCTTAACCTTGCAACATCATCCCTCTCCCAAACATCTCTCCCACTCTTTGACCTCTATCCATCCCTCAAAGACCCTCTCTGGGTGGCATGCGCCATGCATTTGCAACAAGGCAGACGGAATGACAGCATTAACTGAAGAGGACAGATGTGATCGAAATGTTGTTTTGGAGATGCGGCTGCAGAATGACCATGGCTGGGATGTGATTATTGAAGGGTCGTAGGGATTTAGGAATGATCAGTAAAAACAAACAAACGAGGTCCCGTTTGTTGTGAAGAAAGGATTCAGTCAGTGCATCCTGAGACATCCAATTTAATCGGGGAATCAAAATTTAGAGTCATGTTGAATGGACAACTTTCAAATAACAAATGAAATCTGGAAGATCAAATCACAATCCATGGAATCAATGGTCATTGGTAAGTTGGATACAAAATTTTCTTGGTGATAGTAGGCAGAGGTATGTGCAGTGGTGAATTTCTAATTGGACGTCTGTGGCCAATGATGTTTCACAAGGATCAGTGCTGCGATATCTGTGTGTAATTTATCTCTGTGAATAAGATGAAAAGGTCAGCAGTTTGATTAGTAATTTTGCAGACGACATTTGGAAAGGCATGTAATGATTAGGGGTAGTTAGGGGAATTGTGGATAGTGAGGAGGAGTGTTAAAGGTTGCAGCAGTGTGTAGATCAGCTGGAACGCTGGGCAGAGAAATGGCAAATCGAATTTCATTGGGACAAGAGTGAAGTGATGCATTTGTGAAGTCAAATGGAAGAGAGAATTACACCAATTGACTAATTGGAAACATTGATAAACAGATGACCTTAAATGCAAATCCGTAACTCTCTGAAAATAACAACACAGCAGGATGTGGTGGTAAAGGATGAGTATGGCATGCTTCCTTTCATTGGTCACAGTATTGAGTACAAACGTTTGCATGTTATGTTGTGACTGAATGAAACTTCATTCGGCCATGTTTGGTATGTTGTGTGTAGGTCTCATCGACACTTTACAGGAAGGATGTGGAGGCTTTGGAGAGCGTGCAACAGAGGGTTACCAGAATGTTGTCTGGATAAGAATGTGTTTACTGTAAGGAGTTTAGACACAGTTGGATTGTCTTGCGAGAGTATCGGCGGCTGAGGGGTGACCTGGTACAAATATATAGCATTAGGAGAGGCATGGAGAGTGCGGATAGTTGGAATCCTTCTTCCAATGTCGAAATCTCAAATACTAGGACGCCTTGGTTTTAGGTGAGAGTGAGAAGTTTTAAGTGAGATGAAGGAGGCCAGTGCTCTTGACAGAGAGAGTAGAAGCTGCTCAGGAGGTGGGAGAAGTGGCAACGGGAGCAAAGTTTTGAAGTGGCATTTAGACACACGAACAGGCAGAGAATAGAGGGATATCGCCCATGTGCAGGCAGACGGGATTAGTTTAGAATAGCATCATGGTGGACCGAAGGGCCCATTACTCTGCTGTACTGTTCTAGTTTCTAACTTCGTGGCATCTACCCTGTCAAAGCCCCTCAGAATCCTGGATGTTTCATTCAATTTCTCTCCCATTCTTCAAAGCACATTAGGTTCAAGGTCAATCTACTCCACCTCTTCTCTTTGGAAAATCCCGCCATCTCCAGAATCAGCCGAGTGAACCTTCCCTGGTCGGCTTCCAATAAAAGAATATCTTTCCTTACAGCACGCATAATGTTCATTATAATTTAAGTGTAGTCTGACTTGCACCTTGCATCGTTTTAACTAGACCTCCCTATATTTAGAATCCATTCCCTCTGTAATAAATGGCAGCATTTGATCTGCTTTCTCTATTCTGGATTAGTGGTGCTGGAAGAGCACAGCAGTTCAGGCAGCATCCGAGGAGCAGTAAAATCGACGTTTCTGGCAAAAGCCCTTCATCAGGAATACAGGCAGAGAGCCTGAAGAGTGGAGACGTAAGTGAGAGGAGGGTGGGGGTGGGGAGAAAGTAGCATAGAGTACAATAGGTGAGTAGGGAAGGGGATGAAGGTGATAGGTCGGGGGGGAGGGTGGAGTGGATAGGTGGAAAAGAAGATAGGCAGGTAGGACAAGTCAGGACAAGTCATGGGGACAGTGCTGAGCTGGAAGTTTGGAACTGGGGTGAGGTGGGGGAAGGGGAAATGAGGAAATTGTTGAAGTCCACATTGATGCCCTGGGGTTGAAGTGTTCCGAGGCGGAAGATGAGGCGTTCTTCCTTCAGGTGACCGTGATGAGTGAGCAGCGGTGAAGGAGGCCCAGGACCTCCATGTCCTCGGCAGAGTGGGAGGTAGAGTTGAAATGTTGGGCCACAGGACGGTGTGATTGATTGGTGCAGGTGTCCCGGAGATGTTCCCTAAAGCGCTCTGCTAGGAGGCGTCCAGTCTCCCCAATGTAGAGGAGACCGCATCGGGTCTTTGCCTTCTCTATTACCTGCTGACACTGTAAATTACCTTTTACAGATTGATCCACAAGGATTACCAAAATTCTTTGTGCAGTCAGTCTGAAACCAAACGGTGTTAGCCTGACAGTAAGTCGGGAACATGCTGGAAAAAAATGATAACGGGATGCTTATAAACAATGGGAGAGACATAAATTTATAAAAGGGGAATTTTTAAAATTTGTTGCATTCTATATTTTGGTGTGACCATAAATGGCAGAATAGTTAAATCTGGGGGAGGCTAGTAGCGCTAGGGGGATATTTGAAATTTCAGAAGCATTTTGACAAGTTTCAACAAGGGCTAAAAATTAGCTCAGGAGAGAATAGGGCCCCTGAAAGGCCAATGAGGCTGTCTGTGTGGAATCACTGCTGATGGGTGAGATACTGAACAAGCATTTTGCGTTAGGATTTACTTTGGAGAAAGAGAATGAAAGCTCGGGATCTTGCGAAAATACATAGTGATGTCTTGAACAGAATTTACATTGGAGAACAGGAGGTGCTGGATGTCTAAAAATGCAAAACGTTAAATAAAACCTTGGGACATGATCAGATGTATCCCACTGCCTCGTGAGAATCTAGCGAGGAAATTACCGGGTCCCTCGCAGAGATGTTTGTGTCATTGACAGCCACTACAGACCAGTGAGACTGATGGTAGAGATGTGTAAGTTGTTGGAGGTGATTCTGAGAGAAAGGACCGTCATGCATTTGGAAAGGCAAGGACAGATTAACGATCATCTGCATGGCTTTGTGCAAGGGAAATCATATCTCAAACCTGAGTGTAGAGGTGGATAAGTGACAGATCAAAGCAGAGCAGTACATGATGTCCACATTAACTTTAGCAAGGCCTTTGACAAGGTTCTGCATGGCAGACTGGTTAATAAGTTTAGATCACACATAACCAGGAAGCGCTCACCAACTGGATACAAAACAGATTGACTGTCGGAGACAGAGCGTGTTCATAGAGGGTTGCTGCTCAAACTGCAGGCCTGTGACCAACGGTGTGCCATGGGGTTCGGTGCTGGGTCACTGTTGTGCATCATTTATATAAACAATTTGGATGATAATACAGGAGTCATGGTTAGCAAGTGTGTGAGTGACACTGAAATCAGTGGTAAAGTGGACAGTGAAGAGAGTTATCGAAGAGTACGATGGGATCAACAGTACTGCTGGGTCAGTGAGGTTAGGAATAGCAGGTGGAGAAATGCACAGTGTTGTATTCTGGTAAAGCAGACCAGGGCTGGACTTGTACAGTTAATGTTCGGACCCTGGGTAGTGTTGTCAATCAGTGACCCAGGGATACAGGTACACTGTTCTTTGAAAGTAGCGTCACAGGTAGACCGGCTGATGAAGCCGGCGTTTGGGATAGTTAGCTTCATTGGTCACAGCATTGAGAGTAGGAGTTGGGATGTCAGGTTGTATCTGTACCGGACATTCATGAGGTCACCATAAAGGCATTGTTGATTATCTGGAAAAACTCATCTTGTTCACATATATCCTTTAGTGAAGGACATCTGACATTCTTACCTGGTCTGGCCTACATGTGACTCCGGACCCCAGCAATATGGCTGACTCTGATCTGCCTCTAGGCAATTAGCAGGAGGGCAATGTATGCCGGTCCAACTGGTGACATCCTCAGGCCGTGAATGAATCAATGAAAAATACATATGTCCATCCCTACCTCTGCAAACAGCTCTGGCTGCAGCAATTCTGGCTTTGTAACATTGTTCAGGCCTTTGCCTCTCTCTGTAACAGCCTCACCACCTCCAGCACATTCAATTCCCCCTGTTCCAATACTCTCATTAAACGCTGGCAACGTTTCTTCTTTATACCGCACTCCTCCTGCTAGGAGACTCCCTCGCGATCTCTTTAACAAATGTGTCCACATTTCTAAACTTTGGCTTCTTCAGAATTGATGGGTTTTTTTTCATCTCTTTAACAAATCTGGTAACTCCTGGGAATTACGGGGCCAAGACCGTCCGAAGTGGGGGAGGAGCATTGAGACGGTATCGAGTACCTCGAAACTTGCTGTTGGGTAAAAGGGGAATCCAGAAGAAAACAGCACAAGGAGCGTGCTGTCACACCAACGCCTCACCCACCCTTTTCCCATGGCAACCTGCTGCCTCAAATGTAACAGAATCTATGGAAGGCCACAGCGGTCTGTACAGCTACCTACAGGCTCCACCTGAGAGTGAGAGAGAGTCAGCCTCGTCTGTGACCCATCACCAATGAGTTGAAGAGATAGGAAGGCTGAATTCCTTCTCAATTATCCCAGTGCCTTGTTACAAATTCCAAAAACTCCCTGTTAATGCAGTGTCTAATAATGTAATGCTATAAAGGGGCTTAAACACTTTTATGTTCTGACCCTTATTACCCAGAATTTGGTTTCTTATTCTTGATAATCTGAGGACACATATTTTGTTGGCAATCCCATTGTAATCTCTAACTGTGGGAGTTCCCCATCCGGCTTTCCATTCTGTCTGGCTTTCCACAATGTTGTCTGACCTCGAATATTAATGACTCACGTTTTTGTTCACCCTGTGAAAATGTCACCCTGATTATGATTAGACAGAAATCACAGTCACACATGCATGTAACTTATTGCAAATACTTCATGCATTCAAATTAAGAAACAGCAATTTATATTTTTAATCATAATTTCCGTCACAAACCTATTTGCTGATGTACAATTTCAGTTAAACGCAGTCCCTTCCTGTTTCTTTCCGTTTGTCTTTAGCCACATCCAATGGTGTTCCAATATTTCAACCTTTCTCTTTGCACATGGGAATTTTCTTTCACCTGTGCCGTGTTCCTCCCCCTCTGTGTCAGTTTAAAGCAATCTGCATAATCCTGGTCATATGATTGACAAGGACATTGGCCCTAGCACAGTAACAGTGGAGCCCATTCCAATATAATGGTTGACTCCTCCTTCAGTACTGGTAGCAGTTTCCACTGCATCAGAACCACACCTTCTGACACCATTGTATAATCGTGACACCTTCCTGTACTCTGGTGATATTACTCAGTCTCTCTCCATGTGGTACCCCTCGCTGTGTGGATCTATTTGCTGCCTCTGTCAGCGTTTCTCCCTCTTACAGCTGGTCTGATATCCTGAGTCAACAGAATTGTCCACGCTCGAGAGATGCAGCAGCGCAGACCAGGGACGGAGACTGTGATTTTCGTGATCTCTGATGGACTCTGTGCCACTCTGCACAAGTTATCCTCACTGCATCAGTCTAATTTCCCATTCTGTCTATTTCTCGGCATCCTGAAGGTAATCAGGATATTCCAAATTCCTGTCTCCTCCATCACCTCATTGAAGACGCTTGGTCAGCCAGAGAGAGATGGAGAGGGAGATCTGGAGCCTTCAGTAAATCCTGCAACCGGTAAGATCACTCACAGTAAACAGCACAGGGAGGGGTTAGTGGCCTTCTGTATTCAGACCCGGAAGACAGGACATAGATACACTGTTGGGCAAGGAACAGCAACACTCTAGGCTTCATTCCCACCATCTTGTGAGGGTCCTGCTCTCACCTCTGCTGTATTGGGCTTCCTTGAGACAGCACAGGTGATCGCAGGCATCAATCCTGGCCCATGCTGTATTAGTTATCTCTGTAATATCCTCCAGTCATCTTTCCTCTGTTTGGAATTGCCTCTAGTCCACACCATTTTCTGTCACTGTCAGGTTCTCTAACCCCTAACACCCTAATCCTCTCCAGGAGATACTAATTTCCTTCATCCCTGCAAACCCCCACAGTCCTGTCTATCCCGGTAAGCTCCTCCTTCCAATACCACCCTCCATATCAATGTATTTGTCTTTAACCTTGCCATCGGTCCCTACCTAAGTAATCTTCTCCACCTCCTACAACCCTTCCATAGCTGTGAAAGATTTGTAATCTCCTTATCTTTCTCCAATTCTTCGATCTGAATTGTTTTAAATTTTACCCTCGTTCCCGACCCCACACCCCTCCCGACCATAGGAACCTCTTTCAGTTTGTGCAACCCTCCCCATCTGTGTAACTGTCTCCAACCCAGCGACCTGGCATTCTCCATTGCCTTCCTATCTCTGTAGTCTCCGGAACCTAAAAACCTCCCTATATCTGTAAACGCCTTCTGTTACTACAACCTTCCATATCTCTGTTAGTAAAAATAATACTATCCTATTGAAACACACTCCTGTCTGCGCCGCTCAGTCTGCCCCCCTCTCCCTACATCCATCCCTATCCCTATTTCCAGAATATAATCCAGCTCCCTCTATCTCTGTAAATTCCTCCAATCCTCAAACCCTTTTGTCCCACAGACATTCATGACCAGATGTAACTCTGTTTAACTCAAACATCTTCGAGCCCCTATCAGCCTTCCTATCTCTGTAACCTCTACCCATCCGTTGAACTATCCATTACTGAGGATTGATTCCCTGCATTTGCCACAGGGCAGATGGAATGACAGTGAACAGATATGATGGAACTGTCATTCGGGAGATATAGATGCAGAATGACCGTCGCTGGGAAGGGAATATTGAAGGGTTGTTGGGATAGAGACATAGAGTCAATGAGATGTACAGCATGGAAACAGATCCTTCAGTCCAACCCATCCATGCTGACAGATATCCCAACCCAATCTAGTCCCAAGAGACAAACTAAGCAAAAAATCAACAAGTTGTGAAGAAAGGATGAGGTTAATGCATAAATGTGATCGCCACATGGAAGTGAAAATCAAAACTTGTAGTCTATTTGGATGGAGCTGAGAATAAACAAGGAGCATCAACCATAAGCAGGAATTCCTTTATAGGCACCAGACAGTGATGGTAATGTCAATATGGTTACAGTCAGGCCATTGAATGTACTTGTAGCAAGGGCAGTACAGTAACTGTATGTGACAGTGGTCTCCAACCCGACTGGATGACTATTGAGTATCAGGGCTGTAATGGATGGAATCCTGGATTAGATACGAGATTGTTTGCCATAACATCACATCAAGGAGCCATCAACAAAATTGTCTATTGTAGATCAAATGCTGTGTAATAATAAGTATCTAAAAATCCCATTATAAAGGATTTTTTGTGAGCAGAGACCCATAATGTTATGCAGGACATATTGAGTTTGAGTTCTGACCATGTGATGTAGGAGTGCAATTAGGCCATTTGGCCCATTGAGGGTGCTCTGCCCTTCAGTCAGATCATGGCTGACCTGATGATCTTTAACTCTACTTTCCTGCCTTCTCCACAAAACCCTTGTTTCCCTGATTCATTAAAACCTCACCATCTCTGCTGTAACTATTCTTAATGACCAAGCCTCGGCAGCCCCTGCAGTCAGGAATTCCTACAGAGTCACTACCCTCTGAATGAAGACATTCCTCCTCCTCTCCATCTTCAATGGGTGAGCCTTTGCTGGGGTTTTATGCCTTCTGGTTACTTATTCTCTCACAATTGAAATGAAAGGAAGTGACAAACATGATTATTGCAAGTGACATGAAAATTGGTGGAGTTGGGGTGAATGAGCAAGGAGATCCAAGGTTGCAGGAGGTTACTGATCAGTTGGAAAGATGTGGAGAGAAATGGCAAAATGAGTTTAATCTGGACAAATGTGAGGTCATGTCAAAGTCAAGAAGAAAGTTAGGCTACTGAGGGACATTGATAAACAGAAGGATCTTGGTGCAAGTCAGGAACTCCCTGAAAATGGCAACAGAAGTGTTTCAAATGGGATAGAAAGCAAATGGAATACTGGCCTTCATTGGTCGCAACGTTGGGTCTACTAATTTGCATCTGATGTTGTATTTGTATAAAATTTTTGTTTGGCCACATTTGGAGTACTGTGTGCAGTTCTCATCTCCACACAATAGGAAGGATGTGGAGACTTTGGAGAGGGTGCAAAAGGAGTTTATCAGCATGTTGCCTGTGTTAGGTTTTTTAAGTGTTGTTTGGTGTAAGAGGAAATTTAAACAAAGTTGGATTGTTTTGCGAGATTATCAGAGGGCGACAGGTGACTAGGTACAGGAACAAACATTGGGAGAGGAACAGATAACATGGATAGTCAGAATCTATTTTCCAATGTGTCAGTTTTAAATACTAGAGCGCATAGGTTTAAGGTGAGAAGAGAACGTTTATACGTGATGTGTGAGGCAAGTTTATTTTTTGCATAGGGAGTGGAAGTTATCGAGGGAGGTCGTGGAAGCAAAAATGTGAGCAAAGTTTGAAGTGGCATTTAGACTGAAACACGAACAGGCAGAGAATAGAGGGATATGGACCATGTCCAGGCAGATAGGATGAGTTAGAATAGCATCATGGATAGCACAGACATGGTGGGCCGAAGGGCCTGTTGCTGTGCTCTACTGTTCTACTTTCTAACTTCCCAGCATCTGCCCGATCAGAGCCCCTCAGAATCTTGCATGTTTCAGTCCATTTCTTTCTCATTTTCTAAACTTCAGTGGGTTCAACCTCAATCTACTCCACCTCTTCTCATTAGAATATCCCTCCATTCCCAGGATCAGCCGAGTGACCCTTGCCTGACCTGCCTCCAATGCAACAATATCTTTCCTTCGGGCACTCACACTGTTCATAATATTCCAGGTGTGGCCTGAATGGCACCTTGTGTCATTTTAGCAAGATTTTCCCAGTTTTTAACTCCATTCCCTCTGTAATAAATGGCAGCATTTGATTTACCTTCTCTATTGCCTGTTGACCCTGTAAGCTACCTTTTTCAGATTGATAAACAAGAACTCCCACAACCTGCTTCCAGTCTGAAACCAAACAGTGTTAGCCTCACTGTAAGTCAAGAGCGTGCTGAAATGAGTGAGAAAGGATATGTCAATAAAAAATAACTGGACCCTTAGAAACACATTTTATAAAGGAGAATGTGTTTTTGAGCCTGTTGGATTTAATTTGTTGGTGTGAGTATAAATGTCAGTATTGTAAGCGTGTAGGAGGGGTGTAGTCGTATGGGGGGTATGGTGTATTTAATTTTTCAGAAGCCTTTACACAAGTTTCAATAAGGGATAATGAGTAACTTGGTAGAGAACAGGGCCTCTTAAATATCAAAGAGGAGAAAGTGAGGTCTGCAGATGCTGGAGATCAAAGTTGAAACTTTATTGCTGGAACAGCACAGCAGGTCAGGCAGCATCCAGGGAACAGGAGATTCGACGTTTCGGGCACAGGCCCTTCGCCTGTGCCCGAAACGTCGAATCTCCTGTTCCCTGGATGCTGCCTGACCTGCTGTGCTGTTCCAGCAATAAAGTTTCAACCTCTTAAATATCAATAAGGTCACCTATGTGTGGAACCTGAGGAGAAGGGTGACATATTGGATAAACCAATCTTGTCAGTATTTACTGTGGAGAAAAACATGGAAGCACAGGAACTTGGGGAAAAATATAAAGATGTCTTAGAAAGAATCCTCAACAGAGAAGAGAAAGTGCTGGAATCTTAAAACAAATAAAGCTAGATTCATCCTCAGTAGCTCATTAGGTCTATGCTAGAAGATTGTGGGAAGCTAGGGAAGAGATTGCAGTGTCCCGAACAGAGATATTTATATTATCAACAGACACAGTGAGGTACTGGAAGACTGGAGGGAGGATAATGTTGTTCCATCACTTAAGGGTTGCAGGGAAAAGCCAGGAAATTACAGCCCAGTGAGCCCAGTGATGGGGAAGTTGTTGGAGGAGATTCTGAGAAAGGAGCTACGTATATTTGGAAAGACAAGGGCTGATTAGAGATGGTCAGTATGGCTTTGTGAGTGGAAAACTGTGTTTCACAAACTAGATTGACTCTTTGAGGAGGTGGCCAAGAGATAGATAGTCAACGTTGGCCACATGGACTTCAGCAAAGCATTTAACAGGGTTTGAAGGGATGTAGAATATCTAGTCAAGAGGAAGAAGGAAGCTTATTTAAGGTTGAGGAAGCAAGCGTCAGACAGGTTTCTAGAGGGTAACATGGAGCAGCACGACGGCACAGTGGTTAGCACTGCTACCTCATAGCACCACGGACTCCATTTCGATTCCAGTCTCAGGCGACTGACTGTGTGGAGTTTGCACATTCTCCCCGTGTCTGCGTGGGTTTCCCCTAGGTATTCCAATTTCACCCACAGGATGTGCATGTCAGGTGACTCAGCCATGCTAAATTACCCATAGTGTTCACGGATGTGTAGGTTTGGTGCATTAGTCGGGGCAAATGGAGAGAATTAGGTTGGGAGAATGGTTCTGGTTGGGGTACAGTTTGGAGGGTTGATATGCAGGTATTAGGCCAAATGGCCTGTTTCTACACTGTAGGGGTTCTCTGAAGGTAGCCAGAAAGGAACTGAGGAATGGACTTAGGACAGCTGGAAGGGGGCATGTAAAAGCCTTCTTGGGAAGGATTAAGAAAAACCATAAGGCATTCTCTACTTATGTGAGGAACAAGAGCATGGCCAGAGTGAGGATAGGGCTGATCAGGATAGTGGAGGGAACTTGTGCCTGAAGTTGGAGGATGCAGGGGATTTCCTTAATGCATACTGTGCTTCAGTATTCACTCCTGAGAGGGACCTTTGTTATTTGTGAGGACAGCGTGAAACAGGCTGATTATATGTGAATAGGTTGATGTCAAGAAAGAGGATGTGCTGTGTATTGTGTAAAACATAAGGATAGATAAGTCTATTGGACCACACAGGATGTGCCCAAAGTTACTACACGAAGTGAGGGAAGAGATTGCTGTGCCCTTGGCAATGACCTTTGTGCCCTCACTGACCACTGGAGTTGTACCAGATGGTTGGAGGGCGGCAAATGTAATTCCCTTGTTCAGGAAAGGGAATATGGATAACGCTGGGAATTTCAGACCTGTCAGTCTTATGTCTGTGGTGTGCAGATTATTGGAGAGGACTCTGAGACAGGATTTAGAATTCCTTGGAAAACCATAGTTTGATTCGAGGTAGTCAGCATGGCTTTGTAAGGGGCAGGTCATGCCTTACAAATCTTATTGAGTCCTTTGGCGATGTGACAAAACACCTTTATGGCTCATTCAGAAAGTACAGAGACATGGAATACAGGGAAACCTGACTGTCTGGATACAGAATTCTTGGCTCATAGAAGATCGAGGGTAATGATGAATGCAAAGCATTCATCCTGGAGCTCAGTGACCAGTGATTTTCTGCAGGGAGATGTTACAGGACCTCTGCTTTTTGTGGTTTTATAAATGACTTGCATGTGTGAGTGGAAAAGTGGGTTAGTAAGTTCGGCAATGACACGAAGGTTGGTGGAATGGCTGATAGTGTGGAGGGCTATTGTAGGTTGCAACTGGGCAACGACAGGATGCAGAGCTGGGCTGAGAAGTGGCAGATGGAGTTGAATCTGCAAAAATGTGAAGTCATTCATTTTGGAAGACTGAATATGAATGCATAATGCAGGGTTAAAGGTAAGATCCTTGGCAGTGTGGAGGAACAGAGGGATCTTGGGTTCCAAGTCCATAGATCCCTCAAAGTTGCCACCCAAGCTGATAGGCTTGTTAAGCAGGAATATATTGTGCTGGATTTCATTAGCTGGAGGATTGAGTTTTAAAGCCGTGAAGTTATGATGCAGCTCTACAGAGCCCTGGTTAGATCCCACTTGGAATATTGTGTTCAGTTCAGGTTCCCTCATTACATAATGGATGTGGAAGCTTGAGAGAGGGTAAAGAGGAGATTTACCAGGATGCTGCCTGTACTGGAGAGCATGTCTTATGAAGAAAGCTTGAGGGAGCTAGGGCTTTTCTCATTGGAGAGAAGAAGGCTGAGGGGTGACTTGGTAGAGGTGAACACGATGATGAGAGGCAAAGAGACAGTGAATAGTGAGAGACATTTTTTACCCTGACATAAATAGCTATTACAAGGGGCTATAATTTTCAGGTGATTCTCGGATGGTTAAGGGGAGATTTCAGAAGTCGGTTCGTTACATATAGAGTGGTGGGTGAGTGGAATGCACTGCCAGCGGTGGCAGTAAAATTAGATGCATTCGGGACATTTAATATACTTCTGGATAGGCACATGGATGATAATAAAATGAAGGGTACGTAGGTTACTTTGATCATACAGTCAGATAAAGGGTTGGCATGGCATCATGGCCGAAGGGTCTTGTGCTGTACTGTTCTGTGTTCTGTGCCTGTATGGTAAACTGGGTAATAAGCTCAGATCAATGTAAAAGAATATGGCATTCAGGAGGACCGAGGGAACTGAATCCAAAATTGGGCTTGATGGTGGGAGACAGAGGGTGATGAGAGACATGTTGTTTTCTGACTGGAGGCCTGTGACCAGCGGTGTAGTGGGCCCACTGTTGTTTGTCATTTGGATAAATGGTTTGGATGGGAATATTGGTTTTGTGGTAAGTAAGTTTTCTTGGTTGCACTGAGATTACTAGTAAAGTGGACAGTGAAGAAGGTTATCTGTGGTTCAACAGGATGAACATTATTGCTGGGATAGTGGGCTAAAGAAAAGCAGATGGAGTTTAATTATATATCTGTGAGATGTTCCATTTTGGTGAAACAAATCAGAGTGGGACTTGTACAGTTAATGTTCGGGCCCTGGGTAGTTTTTTCAGTCATAGATCCAGTGACCCAGGTACACAGTTCTTTGAATGTGGTGTCACAGGTAGACAGGCTGCTGAAGCAGGCCTTTGGGGTGGTTACCTTCATTCGGGAGAGCATTCAAAGTAGGAGAAGGATGTCATGTTGTATCTGTACAAGACATTGGCAAAACCACCATGAAACCATTGTTGATCAGCAGTATGAACTCTATTCGTTCACTTACCTCCTTTAGGGAAGGACATTTGACACTCTAACTTGGTTTGGCCTACATGTGACTCCAGACCCACAACAATTTGACTGACTCTGAGCTACCCTCTGGGCAATTAGCAGTGGGGGCAAAGATTGATGGTCCAATCAGTGGCACCCACATCCCATGCATGAATAAATAAAAATACATATGTCCCTCCCTACCTCTGCAAACCCCTCCAGCTGCAGCAATCCGTTCAGGCCCTGACCACTCTCTGTAACACTCTCACCACCTCCAGCACCTTCAAGTCTCCCTGTTCCTATCAGTTCAATATGCCCTGACAATGTTTCCCCTTCCAAATGCCCTCCCCCTGCTAGCAGACCCGCTGCAATCCCTTTTAAACGTACTCCTAAAACACTCTCTCACTTCAGGATTTTAAGCACTTTGTGGTGATCTTCTCAGCCTCATAATCTAGTATGATCCCTTTTGTCCTGAGTGAGGGACCAGTGGGGATTTCTTGTTGAAGTTATGTCTGTTTCAATGGAATGTCCTTTATTTGAATGATTTACACTGTCCTTTCAAATATTTTCCACTGTCCATTTATGGTCACATATTTCAGTCTGTTTAACCTGTTTACCTTCATCAGTTCTCCTTTAAAACTCATGTAACTGGCTGTTTTTGTTTCTAGTTGTAGCTTGTCCGTTCTGTAATTCACTTTAAAACTATATATTTCTTTAAACTGCACTTTCTCACAATTTCTCAGAGGATCTCTCCAGGTGACATTACTCATTCAGTAAGTTCATCACACAACGGTCGCTCTGAGATAGTTACATCCCTAGCCAGTTGCACAATATGTTATTCAAAGAAACACTGAAAAAAATCTCTGAACTCCTCTTTCAATATCGCTCTTGTCAGTGTGAATGTCCCAGATTTTGGGAATATTGAAGTTTCCCAAAATTATCACAATGCTTTTATTAAAAATTCTGATTGATTCCTGTTTATTGCAGTGATGAGCAATGAAATGCTGTTCGATGGCTAAAACTGTTCTGCTGCTTGTGTCCTTGGCAGGTAGTAGCCAGAATTTCCATTCAGACTGACTCTACTTCATGATCTGATGCCAAATGCTTTCTCTGTAATGCCTTTGTTATCCATTATTGTTAGCGTTGCCCATTTTGCCTGAATTTCCACAAGATTGTGAACCATTGAGTATTTATGTTCCACCTTTTGTTCACCCTGGAACCATGTCTCACTGCTGTCTAAATCTCTTTTATCTCTGTGTCACAAATCCATCTACCCTATTGCAGAGACTTTGTCCATTCCAAAAAAAAATAACTTACTCTTTCCCACAATTTCCTGTCACAAACCGATTCACTGATGTACAGTTTTAACTGAACTTTTTCCCATCCTGTTCCTTTCTGCTTGTCTTCAGCCACATCCCCATGCTGCTCCCATGCTTCACCTTTTCTATTTGGATTTGGAAAGCTCCTTTCACCTGAACCCTGTCCCATATCCTCTCTGTCAGTTTACAGCCCTGTCCATAAACCTACCGACATGATTGGTCAGGACGCTGGTCCCATGATGGTTCCAGTGGGGCCCAGTGCAACGGGATTGTTTTTATTAACTCATGGGATGTTGGTATCTCTGTCTGACCTGCCTTTCTTTCCCAGCCCTAGCTGCCCTTGAACTAAGTAACTTGCTCGACCATTTCAGAAGGTCATTGAGAGACAATCACTTTGCTGTGGGTATTTTGTGCAGACCACGTGAGGATAGGCAGACGTCCTTCTCGAAATGACAAGTGTTTGTATTTTTTGTACATCAGCAATTGTCTCATATTTATTTATGGATTATTAATTATTATCTTTGAAAGTATTGTTTTCAAATTCCCCCATTTCTGTTGGTGGGATTCAAACATGTCTCCCCGAACATTAGCTGAGATTTTGGATACATGCTCTAGCAATAATGCCACTATGCCATCACTTCGCCTGCTCACTGGTTGCTCATTCCTGACCAGTTATATTATCATGAAGCAGAACCCCTTCTTCCCACATAATTGATTGATTCTGAGGCCTTCGGACATGATTGTTTGAGCCTGATACCTTCCAGCACTCTGGTGATATCACTCAGTATCTCTCCATGTGGTATCCCTCACTGTGTGGGTCTAATTGCTGCCTCTGTCAATGCCCCTCACTCTTATAGTTACTCCAGATCCTGAGCCAACAGAATTCTCCACTCCAGAGAGACGCAGCAGCACAGGCCAGGGACGGAGTCTGGGATTTTCCAGATCTCTGTTTTACTCAGGATCATTCTCCATGTGTAACTCTCACTACATCAGTATAAATTCGTATTCTGTCTATTTGTCTGTCTCCTGTAGGTACTCAGGAAGGTCCTGACTCAATATGTTTCACCTGCTGGGTGTCTCGTCCATCACCACATTGAAGATGGTTGGTCAGCCAGAGAGACAATGGGCAGGGAGATCTGGAGCCTTCAATAAATCCTGCAGTGAGGTAAGATCACTCAGTGCACAGAGCAGAGAGCAATGAGAGGACTCCATATATCGGCTAACAAGACATGACATAGATACCGTGTTGGAGGCGGAGCAGAGTACAGACAAACCTCAGGCTCAATCACCACCCCTGCGGTAAGTTTTGTTGTACTGAGACAGTATCGGGAGTGTCACAGTTATTAATCCAGGCCTGTGCTGTCTTAGTGAGCATCAGTACAACAGAGGGGAAAGCAGGCTTCCCAAGAGAGGGTGGGAATGCTGCCTGGGATTTCTCTTCTGTATTTCCCTCTCCAACATTGTATCTATGGCATGTCGCATGGACCGGTGTCTTCAATAATTTTTAACTTCTATAACAGTTCCTGTCCTTGTAACCTCCTCCCTTCCCTATAGTCCCTCCAAATATTTGAAATGCACTGCATTCCAGCCTACCATCCCTATCCCTGTAACTTGCTTCAGTGTCTACAACATGCCTTATCTCGGGAGTCTCCTCCTCCAATGACAGAGTCATGCAGCATGGAAACAGAACCTTTGCTTTGATCCAACTAGTCGATACTGAACAAGGTTCCTGAACGAGTCGCATTTCCCTGCAATTGGCCCGTATCCCTTCAAACCTTCTCCTCTCCATGTATCCACCCAAATGTCTTTTCCATGTTGTCATTGTGCTTCTCTCCATTACATCCCCTGGCAGCTCATTCAATTTGTGCACCATGCTCTCTGTGAAAAATGTTCTCCTCGGATCCCTCTTAAGTCTTCCCTCTCCTACCTCATATTTCTGCCGTCTAGTTATGGACTCCCCTACCCCGGGGTAGAGAACTTCACTATTCACCTTACCTGTATCCCTCATGGTTTCAAAATACTTTATAAGGTCACCCCTCAGCCACCTACGCCCAATGGATATACGAAGGACAATGATATAAATATTTCTGCTCGTGTCCCTGCCACTACTTTGCTACAATGTTCTGGGATACAGTTGTGCAGGACCTTGGGCTTTTTCTACATTTGTGTTCTAAGACATCCAGCACCATCTCTCCTATAATGGGGTCTCTTTACAAGCCATCACTGTTTCTTTCCCTTTGTTTCCTAGTCTTTGTCCACAGTACGTTCTGACATGAAACGTTCATTTAGGGTCTCGCCCATCACCTGAGGGGCCTTATTGTCTCTCTAGTTGTTTTTTTGTACTGGTATGCTGTAGAATTTCCTTGCATTCTTCTTAACCTTATCTGCCAAAACTATCTCATTCCCATTGTTGTGCTTTCCAGCTTATCCACCCTGTCCTTGGAAGTCAAACCCTCCAGTATCAGTAACATCTTCGTCAATCTTTGCTCCGTGTACAGTTTCAGAAAATGCTTCCTAAATCGGGAAATCAGAATTCTACACAGTACTCCAACTGGGGACCCAGCAATGTCTTGTAAAGTCGTATCATGATGTACCAACTCAGGTACTCAATGCTCTGACCCATGAGGGCAAATGTGCCTAATCCGCTTTCACCACTCTGTCCACCTGTGACACCACTGACAAGGAACAATGTCACTGCACCCCTTGGTCTCGCTGTCTGTTCGACAGCATTGAACAGGGCCCTACCATTAACAGTGTTAGTCGTCCCTGTTTTTTCTAACAAAATCCATTAATTAAAATCCATCTTTCATTCCTTGGCACACTTGTCCAGTTGATCAAGAGCCTCTTCGATAACTGTCTTCACTCCCCACTGTAAGACTTATTTTGCTTACTAACAATGATTGCTATATTCTCGTTTATGTAAATAATGCACATGTGGCCCAAGCACCGATCCTTATGGCAAAGCGCTGGTCAGAGCCTCCAGTCCACACAACAACCCTCTCCCACTACCCTCTGTCTCCTACTGTCGAGCCCATTTTGTGTCAGTTTGTCTCGCTCTCCCTGATCCCATATGATATAACCTTACTAACCAGTGCACCAGGCTAAACCCTGTCAAAGGCCTTGCTGAAGTCAGGATAGATAATGTCTACTGCTGTGTCTTCATCTATCTTCTTAATCACCTCTTCGACAAACTCAGTCAAGTTTGCGAGACACTACTTTGTACACACAAAGCTGTGCTGACTATCCCTAATAAATCCTTGCCTTTCCAAATGCATGTAACTCCTGCCCTACAGAATCGCTTCCAACAACATTCGCACCACTGAATTCAAGCTAATTGGTCTTTTGGTTCCTGGATTTCCCTCGCAGCCTTTCTTAAATACTGGCACAACATTAGTCACCCTCCAGACTCCCAACTCAATACCTGTAGCTGTCTTTGATAGACATATCTCTCTTAGGGACCCCTCAATTTTGTTCCCTAACTCTTCTCCCCCCCGCAATGTCATGGGATACACCTGATTAGTTCCGAGAGAGTTGTCTACTTTTTATGCGTTTTAAGATCTTCAGCACTTCATGTTCGTCAATGTGGATTCTTGTGAAGACATCACTGTTTATTTTCCAGACTTCCCCAGAGTTTCTCCACAGTAAGTTCTGACGTGACATTTATGTTCAAACTGATAGAATTGTGGTAATTTTGCCAAAGTGCTCCCCTACAGACACTTCAGTCCCTTTCCCTACTTTTGTTTCCCAAGGGGAGGTCAGGTTTATCCCTTTCTGCAGTCAGGCCATTTCCATACTGACTGAGACAGTTTTCTTGAACATACTGAACGAATTACTCCCATCCAAGCTGTGTACATTATGGCAGTCTCAGTCTCGGTATGGAAAATTAAAATCCCCGACTTTTACAACCCTATTATTCTTAGATATCTGAGATCTCCTGATATATTTGCTGCTCAAATTTCCCGTTGACTATTGGGGGCCTGTAATACAGTCATATCAACGTGATGACTCATTCTTATTTCTCAGTTCCACTAAGAGAATTTCACTGGGCGATCCCCAGTTATATGCTCTCTAAGTGTTGCAGTGATTTTTTTCACTAATCAAAAACTCCACTCTCCCTCCACTTTTGTTTCCTGTTCTGCCCTTCCTCTAGCATCTGTCCCTGGAACATTGAGCTACTGGTCCTGTCCCTCCCTCAGCTCTTGTCCTGTAATACCTGTGATATTTCAGTCCCATGTTCCCATCCCATGCCATGTGCTCATCTGCCTTATCTGTCAGGCCTTTTACATCAAAGTAAGTGCAGTTTAATTGATCGTTTTCCCCCATTGCATGCTGTGCTCTTGCCGGCCTTATCGATTGAAATGATTCTTTGAAATTCAGTCCCAACCTCAACCTTCAGTCTGTAGCCTGAGACGATCCCCCTCACCCTTCATGTCATCTGTAAACCGTCTGCTATCACATCCAACTCATTAATGGACATAATAAACAGCGATGGTTCCTGCACAGATCCCTGTGGTACGTCCACTGGTGAAAGGCTTCTTATCACAGAAACAACCCTCCACCAGTTTTGGATCCAATTTGCCAACTTGCTTTGGATCCTAGTGACTCTTCCCTTTTGGACCAGCCTTCCATGTGGGACCTTGTCAAAGGCCTTAATGAACTCCATGGAACCCACATCATCTGCACTGCCCTCATCAACATTTTCAATTGTAATTTCAAAGAAAACTCGCTGAATTCATCAGACAGGATCTTCCTTTGCCAAATCCGGGCTGACTATCCCTAATTGCCTCCTGCCTTTCCAGTTATTGATTCAAACTGTCCCTCAGAATTGTTCCCAATAATTTCCTTTCCCCTGCTGTCAGACTGTCTGCTCTGTAATTACCTGGCCTATCCTTTGGGTCCAGTGACCACAACTGTCTTCGTTTTAACATTGTTATGGAAAAAGATCAGACAGGTTGACAGATTAAGGTGTGAATTGGAGCAGGGCCAGGTTTGGGGCCATTAGGCAGGATCGAGCAGAGGTAGATTGGGTGAATTAAAAATCACACAACACCAGGTTATAATCCAACAGGTTTATTTTGAAGCACTAGCTTTCGAAGCGAAGGTGATCATCCTAAAAGATGAAAGGCTGAAACTAAATGTGTTTGATATTACATTCCATGACACTGCTATCCTGTTGTTATAAATTCTGAGACTTATGATTGTGCTCCACAACCACCTGATGAAGTAGCACTCCGAAATCGAGTGCCTCCAGATAAACTGTAGCTGGTGTTGTGTGATTTTTAACTTTGTACACCCCAGTCCAACTACCATCGATTGGGCGAGTCTGTTTGAACGAAAATGAATGACTGGCAAACGGGAAGCTTTTAAAAGTGTGATCTCAAGAATCCAGGGCCAGTATGTCCCTGTTCGAATGAAGGGAAAATCTGGCAGGTTCGGGGATCCCTGGCTGATGAGGGATATTGTGGCTCTGTTCAGGAAAAAGAAAACAGCATACATAGAGTTTAAGCTGATGGTATCTTCTTCCAGTCCTAAAGGCATGATCAATCTGTGGAGACCGTACAATCCTCTCAGGTCCCTGCAGCACTCCTGATCTGCAGAACTCACTGCAATGCCTGTGAATATCTGATCCAGTTCCGAAAAGACTCACTATCTGTGTAACATCCTCCCTTGCCTATCACCCATCCTGTCAATGTCAGGTCTTCCAGTCTGTCCATCATCTACTCATCTCCATAACCTTCTCCATCTCTTACACCCCTATCTGTGTAAATGTCACCTTCCCCTACAAACTTTCCCACTTTGACCAAACTGCAGGAGTTACTAATGCTCTCTTATCTGTGAAACTGTCTCCCACCAAAATGGATGTCTTTATCTCCTGCTAAAGTTGTCAGACACCACACCCTCTATACCTAAATAACTTGCAGAACCTAAGCCTTCCAATAACTATAAATATCTTCAGTCACGACTACCCTCCACATATCTGTTTGTTCTTCTAATCTATAAAACCGTCTAGATTTCTGTAATCTGCTCCATTCACCTGAAACACCCCTGTCTGTGCAAACCACCCCATCCTACCAACATCCTTATGCCTGTAACTGCTGCATCCCTCCCCACCTCTCCATCTCCATGAACTCCTGTAGACCCTACAGCTCTCCACATTTCTGTAACATCATGTGGCTCTCTGGTCCTCCCTCCCTGTGAAACCACCTCCAGTACCCACACCCCTCCCAGTCTGGGTCGTCTGCTCCAGGTCAGACCATTGCTGTCTCTGTTACCTCCTGACAATCCTAGCAACCCTTCCTATTTGTGTCTCTTCATTCAGATTCCATCTCTCCAGCTTTCTGAAACCTCTTTGTGTCATTGTGAGCCTCCTTATTTAGAATATAGAGCAGTACAGCACAGTGCAGGCCCTTCGGCCCTCGATGTTGCACTGACCTTTTATCCTACTCTCAGATTAAACTAAACTAAAGACCCTACATTTTACTATCACCCCTGTGCCTATCTAAGTGTTGCTTAAATGTCCCTAATGTATTGGACTCAACTACGAATATTGGCTGTCCATTCCATGCATCTGCCACTGTGTGTGTGAAACAAAACCCTCTCACATTTCCCGTAAAACATTCTCCAATCACCTTCCATTTATGTCCCCTCGTTATAGCCATTTTTGCAATGGGAGAAGTATCTGGTTATCCTCTCTATCGAGACCTCAAATCATCTCGTTCACTTCTATCACGTCACTTCTCATCCTTTTTCATTCCAATGAGAAAAGCCCTCATTCCCTCAACCCTTCTTCATTAGACCTCCACTCCTGATAAATCTCCTCTGCACCCTCTCTAAAGCTTCCACATCTTTCTGATAATGAGGCAACCAGAACTGAACACAATATACCAAATGTTCTCTAACCAGGGCTCGATAGAGCTGCAGCATAACTTCGTGGAACTTAAACTCAATCCCCCTGTTAATGCAAGCCAAACACCATACACCTTCTGAACAAGGCAATCAACTTGAGTGATAACATTAAGGGATCTATGGAGGTGGACTTCAAGATTCTTCTGTTCATCCACACTGTCAAGAATCCTGCCTTTCACCCTGTAAAGGTTGTCTGTGAAATCCTGCAATCTTAAACCCTCTCTACCTTGGTAACTTCCTCTGATCCCTACAACTCTCGCAAACAGTGAAACCTCTTCATGTCCCGACAATCCTCCTTCGCTCTGTAACCTCCTTTATTAGCATCAACCCTCAAAAGTCCTGAAGCCTCTTTTTTTTTTACCACAGCAGTATTCCTAATATCTGCAACAACGTCCCATCCTGATCTCATTCACTGTCTCTGTAACCCCATCACCCTCCAGTCCCCTCTGGGGAACATTGCAGAGGAATGAAGGGTTGGAGAGTCCGGGTCATGATACAGAAGTAGGAAGTGCTGCAGAATCTGGAGGATGGTACAAATGTATGAAGGGACGTGGATCCTGCAGGAGGCTGGAGGGAGCGGGATTCATAGAACCTACAGGATGGGACCGAGAATGGGTTGTGGAACCTCAAGGAGATTACAATTTAAATGACTGACTCTTTTTGATTGGACTATTTATGCAGATATTTATCATGATGGCTGTGCACAGCTTCAGATTCCCAGGCTGGGAGATGTGAGCTTGGATGTGAATCTATTTGCCCATTCTGTCTGTGTGCCTGACACTGACCTGGTGCTGCTCAGTTAGAAAGCACTCTCCGTGTTTATCTACGTGATTGACCAGAGCTCACCACATCCAAGCCTTTGTTTGGAATGTTCTTTATTTTTTTCATTATTTTCAAGTGGCAATTCCACGAGATGCAGTAATTGGGGAGTTTCTATTTTGAGAGAATGAAACCTTTACCATTGGAAATTGGGAAGCCTTCCAAAATGAAATGACGGCAGTCCAGAGACAGTATCCAGTATTCCTGTTAGGGTGAAAGGAAAGGCTGGTAAGGTGTAGGGGATGCTGGATGATTAGAAAATTTGAGGTTTTAGTTCAGAAAAAGAAGTAATCATATGTCAGATACAGACAGGAGATCTCCCGACATATTTGTTCCTCAGTCTGCCACAGGTTATTCAGGGTCTGTACACTCGTATCAAATTGATGACCCATTCTTATTTCACAGTTCCACTAACACAGTGGCCAATCCCATAAGAATGTCCTCTCTAAATATTGCTGTGATGTTTCATGCACTCAAAACCCACCACTACGTGTCCTTCCTCTCTTGCCAACCCTTCTATGCTTCCTGTGGTCTCTCTACCTTGAAACAATGATTTGTTGGTCCTGCCCCTCCCTCAGCAGTGTTTCTTTAATGATTTGATTAGATTAGTTAACTTACAGTGTGGAAACAGGCCCTTTGGTCCAAAAAGTCCACACTGACTCTCCGAAGAGCAACCCACCCAGACCCATTCCCCTACATTTGCATCTTCACCAATCACGACGGGCAACTTAGCATGGCCGATTCACCTAAACTGCACATCTTTGCGACTGTGGGAGGAAACCAGAGCATCCGGAGGAAACCCACGCAGACACGGGGAGAATGTGCATATTCCACACGGATAATAGCACAATGATAACTATAATCTCCCAGTCCCATATTCCCATCCATCCCCGCGTTCATCTTACTTAGCTGTCAGGCTCCTTGCATTGAAATAAATGCAGGTTAATCATCCGTTGTTCCCTATTCCCTGCTATGTTCTTGCCTGCCTTGTCTGTTGAAATTGCTCTCTTTAACTTGTGTACCAGGCTCAATCTTCTTTCTGTCTTTATGACAGTTTAAGGTCCACTAGTTTATACACTCTCAAGCCGCTCCAGTAATTTGCCCCACCAGAAGGTTGGTCCACATTCCACCCCCAGGTTAGGTCCATTCCCTACCCTGTCTCCCTGTGCTAACCCCTTCAGGGATCTTTGGACTTGTCCACCAAAGTCCCTGTATTCCTTAGTACTCCACAAGGACCTAACGTTCGTTATGTCTGTCCGTCGCTTATCATTCCTCCCACAGGGTATTATCTCACTTCGATCACTACCAAACCCTGCTCAAATTATCATCTGAAAGACATTGAACTGTAGGTTGAGATCAACCGTCGCACTGTGGACAAAACCTCACCTTTCATGTCATTTGCGAGCCTACTAATGGTTCATTCTGCTGTCACATCCGAGTTGTTAATGCCCATTATAAACAGCAATGGTTCCTGCACAGATCCCTGTGGTACACCCACTGATGAAGGAATTTCAAACACGAAGCAGTCTGTCCACCAATTGTGGATCCAATTTACAAACTTGCCTTGGAACCCAATGGCTATTTACTTTTGGATCAGCTTTCCGTGTGTGAACTTGTCAAAGGCCTTATTCAATTCCATGTAACATCTGTATTGCCCTCATCAATACTTTTAGACACCATTTCGAAAAACTCCACTGACTTTCTAAGACAGTATCTTCTTCTCCCAAATCCGTGAGGATTGAGCCGAGATGATCCTTACCTTTGTAAGTGTTGATTCGTCCTCAGAATTGTTTCCAATAATGTCCCTCCCTCTGCTGTCAGACTATCTGCTCTGTAATTACTTGGCCTATCCCTGCTGCTCTTGAACAAACATTAGTGATCCTCCAGTCATTCGACACTTCATCTGTGACCAGAAAACTATTAAATATATCCACTAGGGCCCCAGCAACCTCCTTCCTTACCTCCCATAACAGTCTGGGATACATTTTATTGGGCACTGGGGATTTCTCCAGCTTTATGCCTATGAAAACATTTAATAACTCCTCCGTATTGATCTTAACATGTTCTCGAACCTCACCATCCCAACTAAAATCCCTGGCTCCTGTGTGAATACAGATGAGAATTATTCATTGAAGACCTCACCTACATGCACAGATTGTCTCTTTTGTTTCTAACAGGCCTCACTACTTCCTCAGTAATCCTCTTATTCTAAACATACTGATAAAATACCTTGCGATTTTTCCTTAATAGTATCTGACAAGGATATTTTATCGTCATTGTGTGTCGCTCATTTCTAAGGATATCCTTGCAGTCCCTATACTTTTGAATGGCTTCACCTGGTTTTATTGCACTGTGTTTTCTTTATCAATCTCACAATGCCGCTTGATCAGTATTCACTGGATTTGCTGCTTTTACTCTTCCCTCGTCAGGAACACACTGGCCCTGAATTCTCACTGTATCACTTTAACATACTCCCACTTTCCAAATACGGACAAACTGCAGATAGTCTTCCCAGTATATGTTTGCCAGATCCTCGCTAATGAAAGTGATACTGATGGGAGACTCGTTGTGAGGGGGACAGACAGGAAACTGTGTGGCTGCAGAAGAGTCCCCAGGGTGGGGTGCTGCCTTCTGGGAAGTAGGGTCAAGGATGTCTCTGAGCGGTTACTGAACATTCTGAAGGGGAGGGTGAATAGCCAGAGGTCATTGTGCACATCGGTCCACATGACAGAGGTAGACAATGGGATTGGGTCCTGTGAAATGAGTATCAGGAATTAAGTAAGAAGTTAAAAAGCAGGACCTCAGGGGACGTGATCTCCAGGTTATTCCCAGTGAAACCTGCCCTATTGAGGATAGACAGAAAAACAAAGGCCAGATAGATGTGTGGCTGAGGAGCTGGGGGAGGGGGGGTAATGTTTGGATCATTGAGATCTCTTTTGGGGTCGAGGTGACCTATACAAGAGGACGGGTTTGACTTGAACCAGAGGTGCGCCAGTATTCCGGGGGCGAGATTTGTTCTTGTTACTTGGGGAGGGTTTAAAAAGGTTTGGCTCAGAGTGCAATTTGTCAAATCAAGATGGAACTCTAACAAGGCCTAACTCTACTCAGGCAGGTGCAACACTGGACATCCCCTCAGAAATCGAGGTTGTGCAAGTGACTGAAGTATCAGTCAGAGATCATTTTGGGCCCAGTGACCACAACTGACTTCGTTTTAACATTGTTATGGGAAAAAATCAGACAGGCCCACAGATTAAGGTGTGAAACTGGAGCAGGGCCAGATTTGGGGCCATTAGGCAAGATCGAGCAGAGGTCAATTGGGTGAATTAAAAATCAGACAGCACCAGGTTATAGTGCAACAGGTTTATTTCAAAGCACCAGCTTTCGAAGCGTGGTGAACAGCCTAAAAGATGAAAGGCTTAACCAAATTTGGTTGATATTAAATTCCATGACACTGCAATCCTGTTGCTGTAAATTCTGTGTCTTATCGTTGTGCTCCATAACCACCTGGGAAGAAGTAGTGCTCCGAAACCTAGTGCCTCCTAATAAACCTCTTGGACTGTCAGCTGGTGTTGTGTGATTTTTAACATGGTCCAACTCAGTCAACACAGGCTTCTCCACATGATGTTACCATCAACTGGGTGAGCTGAAGGAAAAGGAATGACTGGCAAATTGGAAGCTTTTACAATTGTGAACTCCAGAATCCAGGGCCTGTATGGCCCTGTTAGAGTGAAGGGAAGAGCTGTCAGGTTCAGGGATCTCTAGCTGATGAGGGATATTGAGTCTCTGTTCAGGAAAAGGAAAACAGCGTACATTGGGTTGAAGCTATCCGTTTCTTTTTTTCGAGCCCAAAAGACCGATCAATCTGTGGGGACCCTACAAACCTCTAAGGTCCCTGCAGCATTTCCGATCGGTACAACTCACTGCAATGACTGTTACTCTCCTGATCCAATTCCAAAAAGACTCACTATCTGTGTAAACTCCTCCCATGGCTATCTCCCACCCTGTCAATGCAAGCTCCTCCGGTCTCTCCATCCATCTACTCATCTCCATAACCATCTCCAGCACTTACACCCTTATCTGTGTAAACGTCACCCTCCCCTCCATACCTTCCCACTTTGACCAAACAGCAGGACGTTACTAATGCTCCCTTATCTATGAAACTGTCTCCAAATAAAATTACTGTCCTTATCCCCGGGTAAAAATGTCAGATTCCACACCCTCTATATCTAAATAACCTGCAGAACCTAAATCTTTCAATAACTATCAACATCCTCAGTCATGACTGCCCTCCATATATTTTTTCCTTCTAATCTATAAAACCGTCTTGATTTCCATAACCTGCTCCTTTGACCTATAACACTGATATCTGTGTAAACCACCCCATCCTCCCAACATCCTTACCCTGCTAACTGCTCGATCCCTCCCAACCTCCCCATCTCCATGAACTCCTTCAGACCCTACAGCTCTCCAAATTTCTGTAACACTATGTGGCTCTATGGTCCTCATTCCTTTTGAAACTACCTCCCGTCCTCATACCCTTCCCAGTCTGGGTTGTCTGCTCCAGATCAGACCATCGCTGTCCCTGTTACCTTCGTCAATCCTAGCTAACCTTCCTATTTGTGTCTCTTCATTCAGATCCCATCTCTCCAGCTTTCTGAAACCTCTTTGTGCCATTGTAACCCTCCATATTTAGAACGTAGAACAGTACAGCGCAGCATATGCCCTTTCGACCTCAATGTTGTGCTGACCTTTTATCCTACAGACCCTACATTTTACTATGATAGGCACATAAGTCATGTGCCTATCTAAGAGTTGCTTAAATGTCCCTAATGTATCGGACTCTACCACCATTGTTGGCAGTGCATTCTACGCACCTCCTACACTATGTGTAAAGAACCCACCTCTGACATCTCCTGTAAACCTTCCTCCAAACATCTTCAATTTATGCCCCGTCGTTACTTCCACTTTTGCCATGGGACATTTCTCTGGTTATTCTCTCTATCTCGGCCTCAAATGATCTCGTTTACCTCTATCAAGTCACCTCTCATCCTTTTTCATTTCAATGAGAAAAGCCCTGACTCCCTCATCCTTTCTTCACATGGCCTCCGCTCCAATTTAGGCAGCATCCTGATAAATCTCCTCTGCACCCTCCGTAAAGCTTCCACATCTTTCTGATAATGAGGCAACCAGGACTGACTACAATATAACAAGGGTTTTCTAAGCAGGGCTCGATCGAGCTGCAGCATAACCTTGTAGCTCTTAAACTCAATCCCCCTGCTAATGAAATCCAACACACCATACAGCTTCTGAACAAGGCTATCAACTTGAGTAGCAGCTTTGTGTGGGGGAGGGGGGTCGACAGAGCATATTCATAGAAGGTTACTGCTCGAACTGCAGGCCTGTGAACAACGGTGTGCCATGGGGTTCGGTGCTGGGTCACTGTTGTGCATCATTTATATAAGCTGTTTGGATGATAATAAAGGAGTCATGGTTAGCAAGTTTGTGAGTGACACTGATATTGGTGGGAAAGTGGACAGTGAAGAGGGTTATCTAAGAGTACAGCGTGATCAACAGTATTGCTGGGCCAGTGAGGTTAGGAATAACAGGTGGAGAAAAGCATGCTGCTGCAATTTGCGAAGTCAAACCAGGACTAGATTTGTACAGTTAATATTTGGGCCCTTGGTCGTGTTGTCAGGGATGCAGGTGCACAGTTCTTTGAAAGTGACATCACGGGTGGACAGGCTGGTGAATCGGGCATTTGGGATGGTTACCTCCATTGGGCAGAGCATTGAGACTAGGAGTTGGGATGTCATGGTGTGTCTGTACAAGACACTAGTATGGCCACCATAAAAACATTCCTGATCATGTGGAAAATTTCAACTGGTTCCATTATGTACTTTAGGGTGGGACATCTGACATTCTAACTTGATCTGGCTCACATGTGACTCCAGACCCACAATATGGCTGATTCTGAGCTACCCTCTGGGCATTTAGCAGTGGGGTAATGTACGCTGGTCCAACCGGTGACATCCTCAGACCACGAATGAGTAAATAAAAATATGTACTTCCATCCCTGCATAAATCTCCTGCTGCAGCAATCCGTACTGGCTTTGTAGCATTGTTCAGGCCTTTTCCCCTCTCTGTAACACTCTTACCACTTTCAGCACTGTCAATTCTCCCTGTTCCTATAATCACATTAAACCTTGACAATGTTTCCTCTTCCTAGTCAACCTCCTGCTAAGAGACCCCTAGTGATCCCTTTAACAAATACCTCCATATTTCTAAAGCATTGCTAAGAAGACAAAAGAAAGCATAACATCGCTTAACGAAGTCTGGTAAATCCTGGGAATTACTGGGCCAAGACCGTCCAAACTGGGGGAGGAGCATTGGGAAGATGTTGAGCTCCTCGAGACTTGCTGTGGGGGAGAAAGGGGAATCCAAGAGAAAACAGCACAAGGAGCACACTGTCACACCATCGCCCCACCCACGGCCACCTCCTTCCCCAAGCGTAATAGATTCTGTGGAAGGGCACATCGGTCTGTACAGCCAACTACAGACTCCCCCCTGAGAGTGGGAGAGAGTCAGCCTCGTCTGTGACCCACCACCAATGAGGTTTTGAGATAGGAAGATTGAATCCCCTCACAAATATCCCAGTGTCTTTGCTACAAATTCCAATAATTCAGTATCTAATAATGTGATGCTGTAAAGGGGTCTTTACACTGCCCTTCCACTTCTGTGTTCTGACCAGTATTACCCAGAATTTGGATTCATACTCCCTCATAATCTGAGGCCACATATTTTCGTGGTAATCCCAATGTTATCCCGAACAATGAGAGTTCCCCATACAGCTTCCCATTCTGCTTGGATTTCCACAATATTCTGTGAATATTCACGCCCCACCTTTTTGTTCACCCTGTGACCATGGCTCCGTGTTGGCGATTACATAGAAATCACAGTCACACGTGCCTTTCCCTTGTTCCAAATGCTTCATGCATTCAAATTAAGAACCAGTAATTTACTTTTTTACCATAATTTCCTGTCACAAACATATCTGCTGATGTACAATATTAGTTAAACTCAGTCTCTTCCTGTTTCTTTCTGTTTATCCTCAGCCACAGCCCTATGTTTCAATATTAAAACCTTTCTCTATGGAATTTGCAATTTCCTTTCAGCTGAGGCCTGTACCTCCTCATCTGTGTCAGTTAAAAGCACTCTGCATAATTCTGCTCATATGATTGACCAGGGCATTGGCCCCAGCACCGTACCATCACATTACAATAGCTGACTCCTCCCTGAGTACTGGTAGCAGTGACCACTACATCAGAACCACGTCTTCTGACACCATGGTTTTATCCTGAAATCTTCCAGCACTCTGGTGCTATCACTCAGTGTCTCTCCATGTGGTATCCCTCACTCTGTGGGTCTAATTACTGCCTCTGTCAGCGACCCTCGCTCTCCAGATCCTGAACCAACAGAACCCTGCAATATGGAGAGATGCAACAGGACAGGCCAGGGACAGAGACCCGGATTTTCATGATCCCTGCTGGACACGATACATGAGTTACCCTCACTGCATCAGTCTAATTTCCATTCTGTCTATTTCTGTCTCATACAGGTAATCAGGATGTACCTGACTCCTGTCTCGTCCATCACCTCATTGAAGATGCTTGGTCAGCCAGAGAGAGATGGGGAGGGAGATCTGGTGCCTTCAGTAAATTATGCAGCCGGTAAAATCACTCACAGTAAACAGCATAAGGGGATTAGTGGCCTTCTATATTCAGACCCGGAAGACAGGACACAAATACACTGCTGGGTAAGGAACAGCAACATTCTAGGCTTCATTCCCACCATCTTGTGAGGGTCCTGCTCTCACCTCTGCTGTACAGCATCACACCTGGCCCATGCTGTATTCATGATCTCTGTAATACCCTCCACTCCCAATAATCCTTCCTCTGTTTGGAATCTCCTCCTGTCCACACAATGCTCTCTGCCTCCGTCATGTTCTCCAGTAGCTACTAAAATCCTTCATCCCTGTAAAAGCTGTCAGTCCCGTTTATCCCTATAAGCTCCTCCTACCAATACTACCCTCCATGTCAATGTGTTTTCCTTTAACCTCTACATCCGTCCCCCAATCTAGGTAAACTTCTCCAGCTCCTACAACCCTTCCTTATCTGTGAAAAATTGTAACCCCCTTATCGTTCTCCAATTCTTCAATCTTAATCTATTTAAACTTCACCCGCCTCTCCCCCACACCCCCTGCTCCAGCCTCCAGCCATCCTGCCCGACCTCAAGAACAATGTTCAGTTTGTGCAACCCTCCTCATCTGTGAAAAAATCGCCAACCCAACAATCTGGCATTCTCCATTGCCTTCCTATCTCTGTAGCCTCCAGAACCTAGAACCCAAACCTTATATCTGTAAACATCTTCAGTCACTATAACCTTCCATTTCTCTCTCAGCATGTACAATACTCTTCTCCCAGAAACATCCCCTGCGTATGCCTCTCCGTCTGCCTTCCACTCCCTACATTCATCCCTTTCTCTATCTCCAGAATCTAATCCAGCTCCCTCTATCTCTGTAAATTCATCCAATTCCCAAAACTCTTTGTCCCATGAACATTTTTGCCCAGATGTAACTCTGTTTAACTCTAACATCCTCGAGCCCCTGTAAGCCTCCTTATCTCTGTAACCTCTACCCATCTGGTCAACCCCCCAGCACTGAGGAATGACTCCCTGCATTCGCCATAAGGCAGATGGAATGACAGTGAACAGATATGATGGAATTGTCATTCCGGAGATGTAGCTGCAGAATGACTATCACTCGGAAAGGAATATTGAAGGGTTGCTGGGGTCCATGCAGGATAGACAACAAGCCAACAAGTTGTGAAGAAAAGATGAGGTTAATGCATTAATGAGACAGTCAGGTGGATCTGAAGATCAGATTTTGGAGTCTTATTTGATGAAGCTGAGAATAAACAAGCAGCAGCAACCATTAGCAGAAAGTCTTTTATAGGCACCAGACAGTGATGGTAATGTCAATATGGTTACAGTCAGGACACTGAATATACTTGCAGCAAGGGCAGTACAGTAACTGTGTGTGACAGTGGTCTCCATCCCGACTGGATAACTATTGAGCATCAGGGCTGTAATGGATGGAATCCTGGATTGTAAACGAGATGATTTTCCATAACATCACATCAAGGAGCCAACAACAAAATTGTCTATTGCAGATCAAATGCTGTGTAATAATAAATACTAATAATCCCATTATACAGGAATTTTGTGAGCAGAGACGTATAATGTTATAATGTAGATACTGAGTTGAGATGTCGGAGCAGAATGAGGCCATTTGGCCCATTGAGGATGCTCTGCCCTTCAATCACATCATGGCTGACCTGATGATCTTTAACTTTACTTTCCTGCCTTCTCCACAAAACCCTTGTTTCTCTGATTCATTAAAATCTGACAATCTCTGCTGTAAGTATTCTTAATGACCCACCCTCGACAGCCCCCCGCAGTCAGGAATTCCCACAGAGTCACTACCGTCTGAATGAAGACATTCCTCCTCATCTCCATCTTCAATGGGTGAACCATTCCTGGGATTTTATGCCCTCTGGTTACAGATTTCGACACCTATGAAACGAAAGGAAGTAACAAAGATAATTGTTACGGATGACATGAATATTGGTGGAGTTGGGGTTAATGAGCAAGGTGATCCAAGGTTGCATGAGGTTACTGATCAGTTGGAAAGAAGTGCAGAGAAATGGCAAATTGAATTTAATCTGGACAAGTGCGAGGTCATGTCAAAGTCAAGAAGAAAGTTAGCATCCTGCGGGACATTGATATACAGAAGCATCTTGGTGCAGGTCAGTAACTCCCTGAAAATGGCAACAGAAGTGTTTCAGATGGGAAAGAAAGCAAATGGAATACTGGCCTTCGTCGGTCACAACGTTGGGTATACAGGTTTGCATCTGATGTTGCAATTGTATAAAACGTCTGTTTGGCCACATTTGGAGTACTGTGTGCAGTTCTCATCTCCACACAAAAAGAAGGATGTGGAGGCTTTGGAGAGGGTACAAAAGGGGCTTATCAGCACGTTGCCTGTGTTAGGTTTTTAAAGGTGTGTTAGGGATGAGAGGAAATTAAACAAAGTTGGATTGATTTGCGAGAGTTTCAGAGGCCGACAGGCGACCAGGTACAGGAATACAACATTCGGAGTGGGACAGATAATATTGATAGTCAGAATCTCTTCCAATTTGTAAGTTTTAAATACTAGAGCGCATTGATTTAAGGTTAAAACTCCTTTTTTCTATACTCCATTCCCTTTGTAAGAAATGGCAGCATTTGATTTGCCTTCTCTATTACCTGCTGACTCTGTAAGTTACCTTGCTCAGATTGATGCGCAAGAATCCCCACAACTCATTCGGCTCCCAGCCTGAAACCAAATAGTGTCAGCCTGACACCAAATAGTGTCAGCCTGACAGTAATTCGGGAGCACACTGAAATATGTCAGAAAGGATTTATCAATAAACAATAACCTTTAGAAACACAATTTATAAAGGAGAATGTGTTTTTGAGCCTGTTGGATTATATTTGTTGGTGTGAATATAAATAGTGTAAGGGGGTTGTGGTTGTACGGGGATATGGTGCATTTGAATTTTCAGAAGCCATTACACAAAAGGGCTTAAGAGTAATTTGGTAGAGAATAGGGCCCCTTAAATATCAATAAGGCCGCCTATTAGATTAGATTCCCTACAGTGTCGGGACATGCCCTTCGGTCCAACAAGTCCACGCCGATCCTCCGAAGAGCAACCCACCCAATCCCCTACATTTACCCATGACTAATTCACCTAACACTACGGGCAATTTATCATGGCCAATTCATCTGACCTGCACATCTTTGGATTGTGGGAGGTAACTGGAGCACCCGGAGGAAACCCACGCAGACACGGGGAGAACGTGCAAACTCCACACAGACAGTTAACCGAGCTGGGAATCGAACACGGTCCCTGGCACTGTGAGGCAGCAGTGCTAACCACTGCTGCACCTCTTTTTTTATCTACTGTTTCCGTGTGCCCATTATCAATTTCCAATGTGTGGAACCAGAGGAGATGGGTGAGATATTAAACAAAACAGTCTTCTCAGTATTTCCTGTGGAGAAAGACATGGAAGCTCGGGAACATGGGTAAATAAATAGTGATGTCTTGGAAAGAATCCTCAACAGAGAAGAGAAAGTGCTGGAATCTTAAAACAAATAAAGTTGCATCAATCCTCAGTCGCTTATTAGATCGATCCTAGAATATTGTGGGAATCTGGGGAAGAGATTGCAGTTTCCCTAACAGAGATATTTATATTATCACCAGATGCAGTGTGGTTCAGGAAGACTGGAGGGCGGCTAATGCTGTTCCATCACTGCAGGGCTCAAGGAAAAGCCAGGAAATTACAGCCCCCTTAGCTCAGTGATGGGGAAGTTGTTGAAGGAGATTATGAGAGAAAGGAGCTACGTATATTTGGAAAGACAAGGGCTGATTAGAGATAGTCAGCATGGCTTTGTGAGTGGGAAACCGTGTTTTACAATCCGGACTGACTCTTCGAGGAGGTGGCTAAGAGATAGATGAAGGCAGAGCGGTCAGGATTGTCCACATGGACTTTAGTGAAGCATTTGACAAGTATCTAAGAGATGTAGAATATCCAGTCAAGAGGAAGAAGGAAGCTTACTTAAGGATGAGGAAGTAATGATAAGATAAATCTCTGGAGAGTTATATTGGGTAGCAAGGTGACTCAGTAGTTACAATTGCTGCATCAGCACCATGGACATGATTTCGATTCCAGCCCCGGGCGACTGTCTGTCTGGTGAATGCACATTTTCCCCATGTCTGCGTGGGTTTCCTCCAGGTGCTCCATTTCCCCCCCCACAGTCCAAACGTGTGCAGGTTAGGTGACTCAGTCATACTAAATTACTCATAGTGTTCAGGGATATGCAGGTTTAGTGCATTAGGAAAAGTGTAGAGTGATAGGGTGGGAAGATGGTTCTGGGTGGGATACTCTTTGGAGAGTTGGAATGGAGTTTTTGGGCATAATGGCCTGTTTCCAGACTGTGGGGATTCTCTGAAGGTAGCCAGGGAGAATGGTCTTAGGACTGCCCGAAGGGGGCATGGCAAAGCATTGTTGGGAAGTATTAAGGAAAACCATAAGACATTCTCCACTTATGTAAGGAACAAGAGCATGGCCAGAGTGAAGGTAGGGCCGGTAATTGATATTGGAGGGAACTTGTGCCTGGTGTAGGAGGAGGTAGGGGATTTTCTTAATGAATACTATGCTTCAGTATTCACTACTGAGAGGGACCTTGTCATTTGTTAGAACAGCGTGAAACAGGTTGATATACGTGAACAGGTTGATGTTAAGAAGGAGGATGTGCTGAGTATTGTGAAAACCATAAGGATAGATAAGTCTATTGAACCAGACTGGATGTGCCCAAAGTTACTACAGGAAGCGAGGGAAGGGATTGTTGCGCCTTTGGTGATGACCTTTGCGTCCTCACTGTCCCCTGGAGTCGTATCGGATGACTGGAGGGTGGCAAATATTATTCCTTGTTCAAGAAAGGGAATAGGGATAATCCTTGGAATTACAGACCTGTCAGTCTTATGTCTGTGGTATGCAGATTTTTGGGAAGATTTATGAGAGACGGGATTTGTGATTCCTTGGAAAACCATAGTTTAATTTATGATAGTCAGCATGGCATTGTAAGGGGCAGGTCATGCCTCACAAACCTTATTGAATCCTTTGAGAATGTGACAAAATAGCTTTATGACTCATTCAGAAAGTACAGAGGCATGGGATCCAAGGAAACCTGTCTGCCTGGATACTGATGGGCGGCACGGTGGCACAGTGGTTAGCACTGCCGCCTCACAGCGCCGGAGACCCGGGTTCAATTCCCGCCTCAGGCGACTGTCTGTGTGGAGTTTGCACATTCTCCCCGTGTCAGCGTGGGTTTCCTCCGGGTGCTCCGGTTTCCTCCCACAGTCCAAAGATGTGCAGGTCAGGTGAATTGGCCATGCTATAATTGCCCCTAGTGTTAGGTAAGGTATAAATGTAGGTGTATGGGTGGGTTGCGCTTTGGCGGGTCGGCGTGGACTTGTTGGGCCGAAGGGCCTGTTTCCACACTGTAATGTAATCTAATCTAATCTATTCTAAAATCCCTGGCCCATAGAAGACAGACGGAGATGATAGATACAAAACACTCAGCCTGGAGCTCGGTGACCAGTGGTGTTCTGCAGGGATCGGTTCCAGGACGTCTACTGATTGTGATTTGTTTTTAAAAAATGACTTGGATGTGGGAGCGGAAGAGTGGGTTAATAAGTTTGCCAATGACACGAAGGTTGGTGGAGTGGTTGATAGTGTGGATGGTTGTTGTAGGTTGCAACGGGACATTGAGCTGGGCTGAGAAGTGGCAGATGGACTTCAATCTGGAAAGGTGTGAAGTTTTTGTTCTAGAAGGTCGAATTTGAATGCAGAATGCTTGGTAGTCTCGAGCAACAGAGGAATCTTGGGTTCCATGTCGATAGATTCCTCAAAATTGCAATGCAAGCTGATAGGTTCGTTAAGAAGGAATATGTTGTGCTTGATTCCATGAGCTAGGGGATTGAATTTTAAAGCCGTGATGTTGTGCTGCAGCTCTATAGAGCCCTGGTTAGACTACACTTGGGATATTGTGTTCAGTTTGGACCCTTCATTACAGGAAGGATGGGGAAACTTTAGAGAGGGTAAAGAGGAGATTTACCAGGATGCTGCCAGTACTGGAGAGCATGTCTTATGAAGAAAGCTTGAGGGAGGTAAGGCTGTTTTCACTGTAGTGAAGAAGGGTGAGGGGTGACTTGGTAGAGGTGAACAAGATGATGACAGTAATAGATAGAGTGAATAGTGAGATACTTCTTTATCCCATGGCATAAATGGCTATTACGAGAGGGCATAATTTTCTGGCGATTGGAAGATGGTCAAGGGGCAATTTCAGAGGTAAATTATTTGCACAGAGGGTGGTGTGTAGATAGAATGCACTGCCAGCAGTGGTAGTAAAATTAGATACATTTGGGACATTTAATAGGCATACGGGTGATAGTAAATTGAACGGTATGTAGGTTAGTTTGATCTTACAGTCGGATAAATGTTTGACATGTGATCATGGCCAAAGGGTCTTGTGCTGTATTGCTCCATGTTCTACATTCTGTATGGTAAACTAGGGAATAATATCAATGTGAAAGGATATGACATTCAGGAGGAGCTAGGGAAATTGATATAAAATTGGCTTGATGGTAGGAGACAGTGGGTGATGGGAGGCATGCTATTTTTCTGACTGGAGGCAAGTGACCAGCGATGTGGTGGGCCCACTGTTGTTTGTTATTTGGATAAATGACTTGGTTAAGAATATTGGTTTTGTGGTAAGTAAGTTTTTTGGTTGACACTGAAATTGATGATATATTGGGCAGTGAAGAAGGTTATCTATGATACAACGGGATGTACAGTTAGTGTTCGGGCCCTGGGTAGTGTTGTCAGTCAGAGATCCAGTCACCCAGGTACACAGTTCTTTGAATGAGGTGTCACAGGGAGACAGGCTGGTGAAGCAGGCGTTTGGGATGGTTTCCTTCATTTGGGAGAGCATTAAGAGTAAGAGTTGGGATGTCATGATGTGGCTGCAAAAGACATTGGTGGGGCCACCATTAAAACATTGTTGATCAGTAGGAAGAACTCATCTAGTACACTAACCTCCTTTAGGGAAGGCCATTAAATATTCTAACCTGGTCTAGCCGACATGTGACTCCAGACC
Organism: Chiloscyllium plagiosum; assembly: GCF_037043375.1. Classification (NCBI taxonomy): domain Eukaryota; kingdom Metazoa; phylum Chordata; class Chondrichthyes; order Orectolobiformes; family Hemiscylliidae; genus Chiloscyllium; species Chiloscyllium plagiosum. The sequence continues at coordinate 102,198,818 of NW_028270151.1, read as the reverse complement.
CTCAGCAATATGGCTGACTCTGAGCTACCCTCTCAGTAATTAGCAGAGGGGTCAAAGAACGTTGTTCCAGGCAGTGACACCCACATCCCATGAATGAATAAATAAAAATACACATGTCCCTCCCTACCTCTGCAAACCCCTTCAGCTGCAGCAATCCGTCCTGGCTTTGTAACACCCTGACCACTCTCTGTAACACTCGCGCCACCTCCAGCACCTTCACCTCTCCCTGTTCCTATTGTGTCAATGAACCATGACCGTGGCTACCCTTCCCACAGCCCTCCTCCTGCGAGCAGACCCATTGCAATCCATTAACATTTACTCATAAAACATTCTCTCACTTCAGGATTTTAAGTACTTTTTGGTGATCTTCTCAGCCTGATAATCTAGTATGATTCCTTTTGTCCTGAGTGAGGGACCAGTGGGGATTTCTTGCTGAGGTTTTTACTGTTTCAATCGAATGTCCTTTTGTTGAGTATTTTGCATTGTCCCTTCAAATAAGTTCCACTGTTCATTTACAGGCACATATTTCAGTCTTTTTAGCCTGTTTACCTTCGTCAGTTCTCCTCTCAAACTCATGTAATTGGCTATTTTTGTTTCTAGTTGTAGCTTGTACTTTCTGTGATTCACTTTTAAACTTTATATTTACTTAAACTGCACTTTATCACAATTTCCCGAAGGATCTCTGCAGGTGACATTACTCATTCACTAGGTTTCATTACACGGTCGCTCTGCGATAGTTACGTCCCTTAACATTTTCACAATGTGTTTTTCAAAGAAACACTGAAAACATATTAACCAAACTCCTCTTCCAATATCAATGTTGACCGTGTGATTGTCCCAGATTATACAAATATTGAAGTTTTCCAAAATTATCACAATGCCTTTGTTAAATAATTCCAATGGGTTCCTGTGTAACGCAGTGATGAGCAACTGAATGCTGTTCGGTGGCTAAAACTGTTCTGCTGCTTGTGTCCATGGCAAGTAGTAGCCAGAATTTACATTCAGACTGACTCTACTTCATGATCTGAGGCCAAATGCTTTCTCTGTAATGCCTTTGTTATCCATTATTGTTAGCGTTGCCCATTTTGCCTGAGTTTGCATAAGATTACGAACCACTAAATATTTTTGTTCATCCTGTATCCATGTCTCCCTGCTGTCTAAATCTCTTTTATCCCCGTGTCACAAATCCATCGACCTTATTGCAGCAACGTTGTCCGTTCAAAAAAAAACATAATATACTCTCTTCCACAATTTTCTGTCACAAATCTATTTGCTGATGTACAATTTTAGTTAAACTCTGTCCCATCCTGTTCCTTTCTGCTTGTGTTCAGCCACATTCCCATGCTGTTCCATTGCTTCACCTTTTCCCTTTGGATTTGGAAAGCTCCTTTCACCTGCATCCTCTCTGTCAGTTTAATGCCCTGTCCATAAACCTGCCGACATGATTAACCAGGACACTGGTCCCAGCACAGTTCCAGGGGGACCATCCTAATAGATTTTTTTTAAATCAGGTATGGGATGTGTGAGTCTCTGGCTGACCAGCCTTTCTTGCCCAGTCCTAGAAGCCCTTGAACTGAGTAGCTTGCTTGTCCATTTCAGAGGGTAATTGAGAGGCAAACATTTTGCTGTGGGGATGTCGTGCAGACCACGTGAGGATGGGCAGATGTCCTTCTCTAAAGGACAAGTGTTTGGATTTGTTGTACATCAGTAATGGTTTTATACTTATTTATGGATTGTTAATTATTATTTTTAAAATTATTGATTTCAAATGTCTCCTTTTCAGATGGCGGGATTCAATCCTGCCTCCCCTGAACATTAGCTGAGGTTTTGGATACATTCTCTCGCAATAATACCACTAGGCCATTACTTCACGTGCTCACTGGGTGCTCATCCCTGAGCACTGATACCAGGGCATCATGAAGCTAAACCCGTTCTACTGACACAATTGTGTGATCCTGACATCTTCCAGCAATCTGGGACTATTACTTAATATCGCTCCATTTTCCAGATCTCTGTGGGACTCTGTCCCATTCTCCATGTGTAACCCTCACTGCATCTGTTTAACTTCCCATTCTGTCTATTTCTCTGTCTCCTGTAGGCACTCAGGAAAGTCCTGACTCAATAGCCTTCCTAGCTGCTGGGTGGATCGTCCATCACCTCATTGAACGCAGTTGGTCTGCCAGAGAGAGACAAAGGGAAAGGAGATCTGGAGCCTTCAATAAATCCTGTAGTGAAGTAAGGTCACCCACAGTGCACAGAGCAAAGAACAATGAGAGGGCTCCAAACATCTGTCAAACATAAGTGGGCGGCACGGTGGCACAGTGGTTAGCACTGCTGCCTCACAGCGCCAGAGACCCGGGTTCAATTCCCGACTCAGGTGACTGACTGTGTGGAGTTTGCACATTCTCCCCGTGTCTGCGTGGGTTTCCTCCGGGTGCTCCGGTTTCCTCCCACAGTCACAAAGATGTGCGAGTCAGGTGAATTGGCCATGCTAAATTGCCCGTAGTGTTAGGTTAAAAGGGGTAAATGTAGGGGTATGGGTGGGTTACGCTTCGGCGGGTCGGTGTGGACTTGTTGGGCCGAAGGGCCTGTTTCCACACTGTAAGTAATCTAAACACAACATGACATAGATACAGTGCTGGAGGGGAGCACAGTACACGCACACCCCAGGCTCAATCACCTCCCCAATGTAAGTTCTGTTATATTAAAACTCACTACAATACAACAGTGTATCTATGGCATGTCTTGTGGTCCAGTGTCTTCAATAATTTTTAATTCCTATAACAGATCCTATCGCTGTAATCTCCTCCCTTCCCGTTAGTCCCTCCACATATCTGAATCGTACTGCATTCCAGACTACCATCCCTATCCCTGTAACTTGGTTCAGCGTCTACAACATGCCTTATCTCGGTAGTCTCCTCCTCCAATAAGGTAAAAACAAGGACTGCAGATGCTGGAAACCAGAGTCTAGATTAGAGTGGTGCTGGAAAAGCACGGAAGGTGAGGCAGCATCCGAGGAGCAGGAAAATCGATGTTTTGGGCAAAAGCCCTTCATCAGGAACAGAGGCCGGGAACCTGCAGAGTGGGGAGATAAATGAGAGAGGGGTGAGGATGGGGAGAAAGTATCATAGAGTACAATAGGTGAATGGGGTGGGGATGGGGGTGATAGGTCAGAGACGAGGATGGAATGGATAGGTGGGAAGGGAGATAGGCCATTAGAACAGGTCATGAGGGCGGTGCTGAGCTGGAAGGCTGGAGGTGGATTGAGATGGGGAAGGGGAAATGAGGAAACTGGTGAAGGTCACATTGATGCCTTGCGGTTGAAGTGTTTCGAGGCAGAAGGTGAGGCGTTCTTCCTCCAGGTGTCGGGTGGTGAGATTAGATTAGATTAGATTAGTTTACAGTGTGGAAACAGGCCCTTCGGCCCAACAAGTCCACACCGCTCCGCCGAAGCGCAAACCACCCATACGCCTACATTTACCCCTTACCTAACACTACGGGCAATTTAGCATGGTCAATTCACCTGACCTGCACATCTTTGGACTGTGGGAGGAAACCGGAGCACCGGGAGGAAACCCGCGCAGATACGGGGAGAATGTGCAAACTCACAGTCAGTCGCCTGAGGTGGGAATTGAACCCGGGTCTCTGGCGCTGTGAGGCAGCAGTGCTAACCACTGTGCCACCGTGCCGCCCACGGTGAGGAAGTGGCGGTGGAGGAAGCCCAGGACCTGCATGTCCTCGGCAGAGTGGGAGGGGGAGTTGAAATGTTGGGTCACAGGGAGGTGGGGTTGATTGGTGCAGGTGTACCAGAGATGTTCCCTAAAACGCTCTGCTGGGAGGCGTCCAGTCTCCCCAATGCAGAGGAGACCGCATCGGGAACAACGGATACAATGAATGATATTGGTGGATGTGCAGGTAAAACTTTGGATGTGGAAGGCTCCTTTGGGGCCTTGAATGGTGGTGAGGGGAGAGGTGTGGGCGCAGGTTTTGCTGCAGTGGCAGGAGAAGGTGCCAGGAAGGGAGGGTGGGTTTTTGGGGGGCGTGAAACTGACCAGGTAATCACGGAGGGAATGGTCTTTGCGGAAAGTGGAAAGGGGTGGGGAGGGAAATATATCCCTTGTGGTGGGGTCCGTTTGGAGGTGTCGGAAATGGCGGCGGATGATTTGGGTTATGCGAAGGTTGGTAGGGTGGAAGGTGAGCACCAGGGGCGTTCCGTCCTTGTTACGGTAGGAGGGGTGGGGTTTGAAGGCGGAGGTGCAGGATGTGGACGAGATGCGTTGGAGGGCATCTTTTACCCCATGGGAAGGGAAATTCCGATCTCTTAAAAAAGAAGGCTATCTGGTGTGTTCTGTGGTGGAACTGGCCCACCTGGGAGCAGGTACGGCGGAGGTGGAGGAATTGGAAATAGGGGTTGGGAATTTTGCAGGCGGTAGGGTGGGAAGATATGTAATCTAGGTAGCTGTGGGTGTCAGTAGCTGGTTCCATCCATTTGTAAAAAATGTCGGTGTCAAGGCGGTTGTCATTAATGGGGATGGAGAGGTCCAGGAAGGGGAGGGAGATATCAGAGATAGTCCAGGTAAATTTAAGGTCAGGGTGGAATGTGTTGGTGAAATTGATGAATTGCTCAAACTCCTCGAGGGTGCACGAGGTCGTGCCAATGCAGTTATCAATATTGCGGAGGAAGACGTGGGGAGTGGTGCCATTGTAACTACGGAAGATGGACTGTTCTACGTAGCCAACACGGAGACAGTCATAGCTGGGGCCCATACGGGTGCCCATGGCTACCCCTTTGGTCTGGAGGAAGTGGGAGGATTTGAAGGAAAAATTGTTAAGGGTGAGGACAAGTTCAGCCAAACGAATCAGTGTATCGGTGGAAAGGTACTGTTGTGGTCGTGGTGGATGGAGGTGTAGAGGGATTGGATATCCATTGTGAAGATGAGGCGTTGCGGGCCAGGGAAACGGAAGTCTTGGAGGAGTGGAGGGTGTGAGTGGTGTCTCGAACGAATGTGGGTTGTTCCTGAACTGGGGGATAGGACAATGTCGAGTAGGCAGACATGCGTTCGGTGGGGTAGGAGCATGCTGAGACAATGGGTCAGCCAGGGTGGTCAGGCTTGTGGATCTTGGGAAGGAGGTAGAACCGGGCAGTGTGGGATCCCGGACAATGAGGTTGGAAGCTGTGGGTGGGAGATCTCCTCCTGAGGTGATGAGGTTCTGTATGCTCGACGAGATGATGGTTTGGTGATGGGAGGTGGGTCATGGTAGAGGGGGTGTTAGGAGGAGGTATCTTTGAGTTGGCATCATGGTTTCAGCGGTGTAGAGGTCAGTGCACCAGACTACCACTGCATCCCCTTTATCTGCTGGTTAGATGGTGAGGTCGGTATTGGAGCAGAGGAAGTGGAGGGCTGCACGTCGTTGAGGGTGAGAGGATGGAGTGGGAGAGGGCGTAGATAGGATGAGGCGGTTAATATCTCGGTGCAAGTTGGAAATGAAGAAATCGAAGGCAGGTAATAGGCCAGTACGGGATGTCCAGGTGAATGGAGTGTATTGGAGGCCGCAAAGGGGTCCTCAGAAAATAGGCGGGAGTCTTCATTGTAAAAATAAGCTCTGAGGCGGTGGAAGAAGTGTTCGATGTCACGGCGTGTATTAAATTCATTGATGTGTGGACGGAGGGGGATAAAGGTGAGGCCTTTGCTGAGGACTGATCATTTGTCCTCAGTGAGAGGGAGGTCAGGGGGAATGGTGAAAACTTAGCAGGATTGGGAGCTGGAACCAGGCCTAGGTGTGGAGCTGGGGGAGGCGATGGAGCTTGTAAATGGAGTGGGTGTGGTGGTCGGGGGAATGGGGATGGAGTCGTGAGCAGGGGTGGTGTTCCCATCAGGGTTCTGGGGGCGAGGATGGTGACGGTGGGACGTGGGGGTGGTGTGACCAGAATGCAGGTGATTGGCGTTGGTGGGGGCGGAAGTGGTGGCAAACAGGGCAGTGGGGGGGGGGGGGGGGCGTGGAAGTCACTGAATGTGTGACATCAACGATGATTTGAGGGGCGGAAGTGATGTCACTTGTGGTGTATAATTAATTGTGAGGGCGGAAATGGCATTTACTTTATTTTAACCAATAAAGTAAATGGTTTGCAGCTACTCCCTATCCTGAGCCAACAGCATTCTCCACTCCAGAGGGAAGCAACTGCACAGGCCATGGATGGAGACTGGGAATTTCCAGACCTCTGTGGGACTCAGTGCCATTCTCCATGTGTAACCTTCATTGCATTAGTCTAATTTCCCAATCTGTCTACTTCTCTGTCTCCTGTAGGTATTCCTGATGTCCCTAACTCAGCAGAATTCCCAATTCCTGTCTCGTCCATCACTACATTGAAGACAGTTGGTCAGCCAGAAAGAGATGGAGAGGGAGATCTGGAGCCTTCAGTAAATCCTGCAGCCGGTAAGATCACTCTCAGTAAACAGCACAGGGAGGAGTTAGTGGACATTAATTCAGACCCTGGGGGCATGATGTTGGAACAATGCTGGGCAAGGAACATGAGAAAATGCTCAGGCTTCATTATCACCATCTTGTCTGAAAATTCATCTGTTCCGCAGAACCCTCCCTGTGTCTGTCAGTTTCTGCATTGTCTGTTTCATAAATACCATTTCCCCTATCTCTATCAGCCCCTACAATCCTGCTTATCCCTGTAAGCTCCTCATATCAGTAAAACTCTCCAAGTTTCTGACTTTGCCTTTAATCCCGGGTTCTGTCACATCTCTCCTTAACTGAAGAAAAACAACTCTTCAGTTTCTTAAGCCATTCTGGTAGGTGTAGTCCTGTCCAGACCTGAAAAACCTCCCTGTCTTTGTGACTTTTTGAACTCCTATTACCTTCATGATCTCTGTTACCTTCCCGTCACAATAACAAAAACGCTCTGTACCTTAGTAACCTCCTCCAGCTGATAGACTGCTCCTTGTATCTGGGCACAGTGCAGAGTGACCCTGCTTCTCTCATAAATCAGTTTCTGCATTTCTAATGATGCCTATGAACTCTTCCTGTCTCTAAAAGGCACTCAGTCTCTGAAACTCTGCTGGTCCCGACTGATGTAATTTCCTTCGGTAACTACAAACCTTTATACCTTTAATCTTCTCCAGACGCGACCACACAGTTTATTTCTATAACCTCTATGAGTGATAGACTCATGGAATGTACAGCACAGAAACAGACGCTTCGGTCTAACCCGTCCATGCCAATCAGATATCCCAACCAATCTATTCCCACCTGCCTGCACCCGGCCCATATTCCTCCAAACCCTTTCCATTCATATACCCATCCAAATGCCTCCTAAATGTTGCAATTGTACCATCCTCCACCACATCCTCTGGCAGCTCGTTCTATACACGTACCACCCTCTGCGTGAAAACGTTGCCCCTTAGGTCTCTTTTATATCTTTCCCCTCCCACCCTAAACCTATGCCCTCAAGTTCTGGACGCCCTGACCCCAGGGAAAATACTTTGTCTATTTATCCTATCCAATCCATGCCCCTCATAATTTTGTAAACCTCTGTAAGTCACTCCTCAGCCTCCGACACTCCAGGGAAAACCACCCAGTCTGTTCAGCCTCTCCCTGTAGCTCAAATCCTCCAATCCTGTCAACATCCTTGTAAATCTTTTCTGAACCTTTCAAGTTTCACAACAATTCTACTGACAGGAAGGAGACCGCGATTGCACAAACTATTCCAACAGTGGCCAAACCAATGTCCTGTCCAGCCGCAACATGACCTCCCATCTCCTGTACTAAATATTCTGACCAATAAAGGAAAGCATACCAAATGCCCCCTTCACTATCCTATCTACCTGCGACTCTACTTTCAAGGAGCTATGAACTTGCACTCCAAGGTCTCTTTGGTCAGCCACACTCCCTAGGACCTTACCATAACGTGTATAAGTCCTGCTAAGATTTGCTTTCCCAAAATGCAGCACATCGCATTTATCTGAATTAAACCCCATCTGCCAGTTAGCCCATTGGCCCATCCGGTCCAGATCCTGTTGTAACCCTCTTCACTGTCCACTACACCTCCAATTTTGGTGTCATCTGTAAACTTACTAACTATACCTCTTATGCTCGCATCCAAATCATTTATGTAAATGACAAAAAGTAGAGGGCCCAGCACCGATCCTTGTGGCACTGCACTGGTCACAGGCCTCCAGTCTGAAAAAAAAACCCTCCACCACCACCCTCTGTCTTTTACCTTTGAGCCAGTCCTGTATCCAAATAGTTAGTTCTCCCTGTATTCCATGAGTTCTAACCTTGCAAATCAGTCCCCCATTGGCAACCTTGTCGAATGCCTCAATGAAATTCATAAAGATCATACCTATCACTCTGCCCTCATCAATCGTCTTTGTTACTTCTTCAAAAAACTCAATCCAGTTTGTGAGACATGATTTCCCACGCACAAAGCCATGTCGACTATTCCTAATCAGTCCTTGCCTTTCCAAATACATGTGCATCCTGTCCCTCAGGATTCCCTCCAACAACTTGCCCACCGCCGACGTCAGGCTCACCGGTCTATAGTTCCCTGGCTTGTCTTTACCACCCTTCTGAAACAGTGGCACCACGTTTGCCAACCTCCAATCTTCCGGCACCTCACCTGTGACTATCGATGATACAAATATCTCAGCAAGAGGCCCAGCAATCACTTCTCTCGCTTCCCACCGTGTTCTAGGGTACACCTGATCAGTTCCTCGGGATTTATTCACCTTTAACCGTTTCAAGACATCCAGCATTTCCTCCTCTGTAATCTAGACCTTTTGCAAGATGTCACCATCTATTTCCCTACAGTCTATATCTTCCATATGCTTTTCCAAAGTCAATACTGATGCAAAATATTCATTTAGTATCTCGCCCATTTTCTGCGGCTCCACACAAAGGCCGCCTTGCTAATCTTTGTGGGGCCCTATTCTCTCCCTAGTTACCCTTTTCCCTTAATATATTTGTAAAAACCCTTTGCATTCTCCTTAATTCCATTTGTCAGACCTATTTAATGTCCGCGTTTTGCTCTCCTTATGTCCTTCTTAAGTATACTCCTACTTCCTTTCTACCCTTCTAAGGATTCACTCGATCTATTCTGTCTATACCTGACATATGCTTCCTTCTTTTTCTGAACCAATTTCTTTAGTCTCCAGAATTCCCAATACTTACCAGCCTTCCCTTTCGCCCTGACAGGAATATACTTTCTCTGGACTCTTGTTATCTCATTTCTGAAGGCTTCCAATTTTCCACCCGTCCCTTTAGCTGCGAACATCTGCCTACAATCAGCTTTCAAAAGTTCTTGCCTCATACCGTCAAAATTGGCCTTTCTCCAATTTAGAACATCAACTTTTAGATCTGGCCTATCCTTTTCCATCACTATTTTAAAACAAATAGAATTATGGTCGCTGGCCCCAAAGTGCTCCCCCACTGACACCTCACTCACCTGCCCTGCCTTATTTCCTAAGAGCAGGTCAAGTTTTGCACCTTCTCTAGTAGGTACATCCACATACTGACTCAGAAAATTGTCTTGTACACACTTAAGAAATTCCTCTCCATCTAAACCTTTAACACTATGGCAGTCCCAGTCAATGTTTGGAAAGTTAAAATCCCCTACCATACCTACCCTATTATTCTTACAGATAGCTGAGATCTCCTTACAAGTTTGTTTGGCAATTTCCCTTTGACTATTGGGGAGTCTGTAATACAATCCTAATAAGGTGATCATCCCTTTCTTATTTCTCAGTTCCACCCAAATAACGTCCCTGGATATATTTCTGGGAATATTATCCCTCAGCACAGCTGTAACGCTATCCCTGGTTCACTTACGTCCTTTAGAGAAGAACATCTGAAATTCTAACCTGGTCTGGCCTGCACATGACACCAGACCCACAGCAATATGGCTGTGCTATACTCTAGGTAATTAGCAGTGGGGCAAAGAATGTTGGTCCAATCAGTGACATCCTCATCCCATGAATGAATAAATGAAAATACATATATTACTCCCTACCTCTGCAAACCCCTCCAGCTGCAGCAATCCGTACTGGCTTTGTAACACCGTTCAGGCCCTGACCATTCTCTGCAACTCTCACCATCTCCAGCACCTTCAGCTCTCCCTGTTCCTTTTGTGACATAAAACCTTGACAATTATTCCCTCTTCCATCTGACCTCCTCCTGCGAGCAGACCCTTTCCAATCCCTTTAAAACTTACTCCTAAAACATTCTCTCACTTCAGGATTTTAAGTACTTTTTGGTGATCCACCAAGCCCGATAAGCTAATATGATCCTTTTCACTTGAGTGAGGGACCGATGGGGATTTCTTGCTGAGGATTTGTCTGTTTCAGTGGAATGTTCTTTTGTTGAGTGTTTTACACTGTTCCTTCAAATGTTTTCCACTGTTCATTGGCAGGCACATATTTCAGTCTGTTTAGCCTATTTACCTTGGTCAGTTCTCCTCTCAAACTCATGTTATTGGTTATTTTTGTTTCTAGTTGTAGCTTGTTCTTTCTGTGATTCACTTTAAAACTTTATATTTCTTTAAACTGCACTTTATAACAATTTCGCAGAGGATCTCTCCAGGTGACATTACTCATTCACGAAGTTTCATCACACAATGGTCGCTCTGAGATAGTTATATCCCTAGCCAGTTGCACAACTTGTTATTCAAAGAAACACTGAAAACTAATTCTCTGAACTCGTCTTCCAATATCACTCTTGCCAGTGTGACTGTCCCACATTTTGTGAATATTCATGTTTCCCAAAATTATCACAATGCGTTTGTTAAAAAAATTCCAATGAGTTCCTGTTTAATGCAGTGATGAGCAATGGAATGCTGTTCGGTGGCTAAAACTGTTCTGCTGCTTGTGTCCTTGGCAAGTAGTAGCCAGAATCTATATTCATACTGTCTCTACTTCATGATCTGAGGTCAAATGCTTTCTCTGTGATGCCTTTCGGAGTGTTACCCATTTTGCCTGAGTTTCCGCAAGGTTGTGATCCATTGAATATTTATGTCCACCTTTTGTTCACCCTGTAACCATATCTCTCTAGTGTCTAAACCTCTTTTATCTCAGTGTCACAAATCCATCTGCCTTATTGATAAGACTTCGTCCATTAAAAAAAAACCACAATTTACTCTTTCCCACAATTTCCTGTCACAAACCTATTCACTGATGTACAGTTTTAGTTAATAGCTGTCCCATCCTGTTCCTTTCTGCTTGCCTTCAGCCACATCCCCATACTGTTCCGATGCTTCACCTTTTCTCTTTGGATTTGGAAAGTTCCTGTCACCTGGACCCTGTCCCTGCATCCTCTCTGTCAGTTTAAATCCCTGTCCATAAACCTAATGACATGATTGGCCAGGACATTGGTCCCAGCATGGTTCCAGTGGGACCATCCTATTGGATTTTTTTATAAATCAAGTAGGGGATGTGGGTGCCTCTGGCTGACCAGCCTTTATTGCCCAGCCCTAGCTGCCCATGAGCGGCACAGTGGCACAGTGTTTAGCACTGCTGCCTCACAGCGCCAGAGACCCGGGTTCAATTCCCGCCTCAGGCGACTGACTGTGTGGAGTTTGCACGTTCTCCCCGTGTCTGCGTGGGTTTCCTCCGGGTGCTCCGGTTTCCTCCCACAGTCCAAAGATGTGCAGGGTCAGGTGAATTGGCCATACTAAATTGCCCATAGTGTTAGATAAGGGGTAAATGTAGGGGTATGGGTGGGTTTCGCTTCGGCGGGTCGGTGTGGACTTGTTGGGCCGAAGGGCCTGTTTCCACACTGTAATCTAATCTAATCAAAATGAGCTGAGTAGCTTGCTTGGCCATTTCAGGGGGCAATTGAGATACAAACACTTTGTTGTGGGTATGTCGTGCAGACCACGTGAGGATGATCAGATCTCGTTGTCGAAAGGACAAGTGGGCGGCATGGTGGCTCAGTGATTAGCACTCCTGCATCACAGCACCAGGGTCCCAGGTTCGATTCCAGGCCCGGGCGACTGTGTGGAGTTTGCACATTCTCCACGTGTCTGCGTGAATTGCCTCTGGATGCTCCGGTTTTCTCCCACAGTCCAAAGACGCGCAGGTCAGGCGAATTGGCCATGCTAAATTGCCCATAACGTTAGGTGTGTAAGGTCGAGGGTGATGGGTCTGAGTGGGTTACTCTTGGGCCGAAAGACCTGTTTCCACACTGTATGGAATCTAATCTAAGGGATTGTGATTTTTGTACATCAGCAATGGTTTAATATTTGTTTATGGATTGTTAATTGCTATTTTTAAAATTATTGATTTTAAATTCCACCATATCTTATGATGGGATTCAAAACTGCCTCCCCTGAGCATTAGCTGAGGTTTTGGATAAATGCCCTAACAATAATGTTACTAGGCCATCACTTCACCTGCTCACTGGTTGCTCATCCCTGAGCACTGATACATGAAGCTAAACCCATTCTTCCAACATGATTGTGTGATCCTGAAGTCTTCCACTGATATCACTCAGTCTCTCTCCATGTGGTATCCCTCACTTTGTGTGGGTCTAATTGCTGCCTCTGTCAGTGTCTCTCGCTCTTGCAGCTGCTCCAGATGCTGAGCCAACAGAAATCTCCACTCCAGAGAAACGCAGCAGCACAGGCTAGGGATGGAATTTGGGATTTTCCTGATATCTGTGGGGCTCATTTCCATTCGCCTTTTGTAACCCTCACTGCATCAGTCTAATTTCCCATTCTGTCTATTTCTCTGTCTCCTGTAGGTACTCAGGAAGTTCCAGCCCTAATAGACTTCCCAACTGTTGTGTGTCTCATCCATCACCACATTGAAGATGGTCGGTCAACCAGAGAGACAAAGGACAGGGGGTTCTTGAGCTTTCAATAAATCCTGCAGTGAGGTAAGATCACTCACAGTGCACAGAGCATGGAGCAATGAGAAGGTTCCATATATCGGCTAACAAGACATGATATAGATACAGTGCTGGATGGGGAGCACAGTTTAGACACACCCTGGACTCAATGACCACGTCTACTTTAATCTACGTTGCACTGAGACAGCATCGAGAGTTCAGAGTTATCAATCCAGGCCTGCGCTGTTTTAGTGAGAATCAGGACAACAGAGGTTAAAACACGCCTTTGACGAGAGGTAGGGAATGCTCCCTGGGATCTTTCTGTTCTGTGTTCTCCCTCCAAAACTGTACGAGACTCACTACTCTGCAACACTGTGCCTATGGTATGTCTTGTGCCCCAGTTTCTTCAGTATTTTTTAACTCCTATGACGGTAGTGGTCCCTGTAACCTGCTCCATTCCTGATTAGCCCTTCCACATATTTGAGATGTACTGCACTCCAGATTACCATCCCTATCGCTGTAACTTGCTTCATTTTCTTCAACATGCCTTATTTCGGTACTGTAATCCTCTTTAACTGGATACAGAGTGATACAGCACGGAAACTGAATCTGTGGTCCAACTCATCAATGCTGCCCATGTTACCTAAACTGAATGAGTCTCATTTCCCTGCATTTGGCCCTAATCTCTTCAAACCTTCTCCTCTCCATGTACCTGCCCAAATGTCTTTTCCATTTTATAATTGTTCTTGTTTCTCCATGTGGCCCTGGCAGTCTTTTCCGTCTGTGCACCATCCTCTGTGGATAATGTTGCTCCTCAGCTCCCTCTTTAAATCCTTCCTCTATCACCTCCCGTTTGTACCCTCTAGTTTTGGACTCACCTCCCTTTGGCTATTCACCATTCTTAGGCCCCGCATGGTTTTGTAAAATTTTATAAGGTTACCCCGTGGCCTCCTCTGCTCAAGGGAAAAATTTAGGACAATGTTACAAATATCTCCAAAGTATTTAACAAAGTGCTGACCAATGTCGGCAAATGTGCCGAATGCTGCTTTCCCCACCCTGTCCACCTGGTATGCCACTTCCAAGGAACAATGTAACTGCACCCCTTGTTCTCTCTCTCTCTCTCTCTCTCTCTGTCTCTCTCTCTATCTCTCTCTCTCTCTCTCTCTCTCTCTCTGTCGACAACATTGCCCAGAGCCCTTCCATTAACTGTATTAGTCCTCCCTGGTTTCTCTTAACAAACTCCAACACCTGGATTAAACTCCATCTTTCATTCCTTGGTCCACTGGCCCAGTTGGTCAAGATCCCCTTTGATAACCGTATTTACTGCCCACTACACCATTAATCTGATCATCAACAAACTTTCGCACAATCACTCCTATATTTTCAACCAAATCGTTTATATAGATGATGCACATCAGTGAACCCAGCCCTGATTCTTTCTTCAATAATGGAATAAAACCATATTCTTGTCATAGAGCCACACAGCATGGAAACTGACCCTTCAGTTGATACCCACCATAATCTAAAACTAAACTCTTCCCAGCTGTCTGAAGATGGCCCATATCACTCTAACCCTGCCCTATTCACCTGTTTATCCAAATACCTTTTAAATGTTGTAATTGTACCCACATCAACCCCTTTCTCAGGAAGTTCATTCCACACTCAAACTACCCTCTGTGTAGCAAATGGCCCCATATCTTTTTTTTGAACATCTCTCTCCTCTAACCTTAAAAATGTGACCCCTCCTCTTGAGACTCCCCCATCCTGAGGAAAAGGCAACTACCATTAAATTGATCTATATACCTCATTTTTTTCATAAACCTTTATAGCATCATTTCTCAACCTCCAGGCTCCAGTGAAAAAAGACTCAGCCTATCCAGCCATTTTTCAGAACTCAAGCCTTCCATACCCAGCAATATCCTGGTAAATCTCTGCTGAATTCCCTGCAGCTTAATAATATCCTCCCTGTTAACTGGGCAACCAGAAATGGACAGAGTATTGCAGAACAGGCCTCATAAATATCTGCACAATCTCAACATGACATCCTAAATCCTACACTCAATGGACTGAGCAATAGTCAGGCATGGATTCTGGATCAGTGGGGCTGGAAGAGCACAGCAATTCAGGCAGCATCCGACGAGCAGCAAAATCGACGTTTTGGGCAAAAGTCCTTCATCAGAAAGAAAGGCAGAGAGCCTGAAGCGTGGAAAGATAAGCTAGAGGAGCCAATATTTTTATCACTAGTCAGGCATGCCAAGCACTGCCTTATCCATCCTGTGATGCAAGCTTCAAGAATTATGTACCTGAACCCGGAAGTCCCTCTGCTCTAAAACACTAACAGAATCCTTAACATTAATTGTATAAGCTCTACCCTTGTTTGTTTTACAAAATGCATTATCTCATATTTATTCAGATTGAATTTCATCTCTAGTTTTTCAGCCCATTCACTCACTTCATCAAGATCCCTTTGTAATCTCAGAAAACCTCCTTCACTGTCCATGATGCCACCCTCCAGCCTGCCAGCCCATCACACATGGCTGTCAGTAGTACACATACCTTTGCTAGGGGCTCCACCATTTGTTCCCTAACATCCCACAGTGTCCTGTGATACACTTAATCAAGTTCTGGAACTTGCTATAGCTTTGTGTTTTAAAAACCCATCACCACCTCTTCAATAACATGCACTCTTTTCAAGTCATAGAGATATACAACGTAGAAACAGACCCTTCGGTCCCCAACTCGTCCAGGCTTACCAGAAGATCTAAATAAATCAATTCCATTTTCCAGCATTTGGCCCATATCCATCTACACTCCTACTATTCAGATGCCCATCCAGATACCTTTTAAATGTTGTAATTGTATCAGTCTCCATTACTTTCTCTCTCAGCTCATTCCATACACACATCATCATATGTGTGAAGAAGCTGTCCCTTCAGTCCCTCTGTAAACTATTCACCTCTAAACTTAAACTTATGCCCTCTAGTTTTGGACTCCCCAACTTCTGGGAAAAGGCCTTGAATGCTTACCCTATCCATACCACTCATGTTCATATAAACCTCTGTAAGGTCATCCCTCCGTCTCCGATTCTCCAGTGACAGTAACTCCAGCTTATTCAGCAACAACCCAGGCAATGCCTTCTTAATCTTTCCTGAGCCATTTCAAGTTTCACAACATCCTCATTGTAACAGAGAGACTGGATTTGCAGAGAACTCCAATTGTGGTCTAATGTGTTACTCTTGTTCCCTGAGTTCCCCAGTATTTCTCCACAGTAAGTTCTGGAGTGAAAAAAATAGTTTACGATCTTAGCACATATCCTGCATTTCCACATATCGATGGCCTCATTGACTTTTAATGGACACTATTTTGTCCTGAGTTACTTATGCACTCTTAATATACTGATACAATCACTTTTGGATTCCCCTTTCCTTCTCTGCTGAAGCTATTTCATTTAGCCTTTCTCCATTCCAGTTTTCTACTCTAAGTGTATTCCTGTAGCCCCTGTATATCCTCAGGGATCCCCTTGATCCAGCTAGTTATACCTGACATGTGGCCCCTTTTCCTTGACCAAACCCTCAATAGACAGCCAGTGTTTCCGAATGCTGTCAGCATTGACCTGCACACAAATAGGAAAATGCTGGCGCTGATCGATCAGTTTATCTCACTTTTAAAGTATTCTCACTTGCCAAACTTCCCTTTCCCTGTAAATAATTCTCTTCCCCAATCCCATTTTGAAAGTTCCTGGCTAATACGATCAAGATTGGTCTGGCCCCATTTTATAACTTGAACCTGTGGACCAGGCCTGTCGTTTTCCGAAGCTATTTTCAAACTAAGAGAACTGTGGTCACTTTGGCAAAATGCTTTCCCACTCACATCTCAATCCCTTTCCCTACCTTGATTCCAAGTGGAGTTCAGGTTTTGCCCTTTCTCTTTTCAGGCCATTTACATATTGATTGGCAGTTTACTGGAACACAATTACCAAATTCCTCCCTTGCAAACGCTGAACACTGGCAGTCCCAGTCTAAGATGTAAAGTTCAAAAACCCCAACCATAACAGCCTTATTATTATGGTTGATATTTAAGATGTCCCGACATATTTGTTCCTCAGTCTGTCACAGGTTATTCGGGGTCAGCAGTCCGATCGTATCAAAGTGATGACCCATTCTTATTTCTCAGTTCCACTAACATAGCTTCGCTGGGTGATCCCACAGGAATATCCTCTCTAACTACTGCTGTGATGATTCATGCAATCAAAACCCACCACCACACATCTACTCTTGCCTCCCCTTCGATGCTTCCTGTAGCATCTCCACCTTGAAACAATGAGCTGCCAGTCCTGCCCCTCCCTCAGCTGTGTTTCTGTAATAACTATAATATCCGAGTCCCATGTTCCAAACCATGCCTTCAGTTCATCTTCCTTATCTGTCTGGCCCCTTGTAGTGAAATAAATGTAGTTTAATCATCAGTTTTCCCCGATTCCCTGCTATGTTCTTGCCTGCCTTGTCTGCTGAAATTGCTGTCTTTAACTCGTGTACCACCCTCAATCTTCTTTCTGGCCTTACGTTTATTTAAGGTCCAACACCCTGCTAGACTAGGTTATATCCTCTCAAGCAGCTCTAGCAATTCACCCCTCCAGGATGTGGGTCCCTCTCCCGCTCCCAGTTGAGGTGCCTTTCCCACCCTGTCTCCCTGTGCTGACACCTTCAGGGATCTATGGTCTTATCCACCAAGGTCCCTGCATTCCTCAGTACTCCGCAAGGACCTACCGTTTATTATGTCTGTACTTCGCTTATCGTACCTCCCCCAGAGTATTACCTCACTTCAATCAGAACTAAACTCTGCTTAGATTATCATCCGATCGACATCGGACTGCTGACGGAGACTATACTCCTCACTGTGAACAACACCCTCACCTTTCATTTCATCTGCAAACCGACTAATGATACCTTCACCTTTCACATCCGAATTATTAATGTTCAATGGTTCCTGCACAGATCCCTGTGGTAAATCCAATGGTGAAAGTATGCTATCCATCAATTTTGCATCCAATTTGCCAACTTGCATTGGAACCCAGTCCTTATGGACCAGCCTTCCATGTTGGATCTTGTTTAAGGACTTATTCAAGTCCGTGTAAACCACATCATCTGCACAGCCCTCATCAATATACTTAAGCATCATTTCAAAAAAACTGAACTGAATTCCTCAGACAGTATCTTCCTCTGCCAAATCCGTGATGACTAAACCGAGTTGATCCTTACTTTTGCAAGTGTCGATTCATCCTCACAGTTGTGTCCAATAATTACCCCCCCCCCCCTCCCTGCTGTCAGACTATCTACTCTGTAATTACCTGGCCTATCCCTGCTGCCCTTCTTGAACAAAGGAACCACATTCGCTCTCCTCCAGTCATTCAGCACTTCACCTGTGTTCGGCAAAGTATTATATTTATCCACCAGGGCCCCAACAATCTCTAGGAAAATAGCATGGGGTCAAAGAATGCTGGTCCAGGCAGTGGCACCCACATCCCATGAATGAATAAATAAAAATACATATGTCCCTCCCTACCTCTGCAAACCCCTCCAGCTGAAGCAATTTGTACTGGCTTAGGAACACCGTTCAGGCCCTGATCACTCTCTGTAACTCTCTCACTACCTCCAACACCTTCACCTCTCCCTGTTCGTATCGTGTCAATAAACCCTGACAACGGTTCCCCTTCCCACTGCCCTCCTCCTGCGAGCAGACCCATTGCAATCCTTCTAAAACTTACTCAAAAATTCTCTCACACTTCAGGATTTTAAGTTCTTTGTGGTGATCTTCTCAGCCTCATAATCTAATATGATCCATTTTGTCCTGAATGAGGGACCGGTGGGGATTTCTTCCTGGGTTTTTATCTGTTTCAGTGGAATGACCTTTTGTTGAGTATTTTACACTGTTCCTTCAAATGTTTTCCACTGTTCATTGACAGACACATATTTCAGTCTGTTTAGCCTGTTTATCTTGGTCTGTTCTCCTCTCAAGCTCATGTAATTGGCTATTTTTGTTTAGACTTGTAGCTTGTCCTTTCTGTGCTTCACTTTAAAACTTTATATTTCTTTAAACTGCACTTTCTCACAATTTCCCTGAGGATCTCTCCAGGTGACATTACTCATTCACTAAGTTTTATCACACAACAGTCTCTCTGAGACAGTTACATCCCTCGCCAGTTGCACAATGTGTTATTCTAAGAAACACTGAAAAAAATTCTCTGAACTCCTCTTCCAATATCACTGTTGTCAGTGTGATTGCCCAGACTTTGCGAATATTGATGTTTCACTAAAGGTTCACCATGCCTGTATTAAAAATTCCAATGAATTCCTATTTATTGCAGTGACGAGCAATGAAATGCTGTTCGGTGCATAAAACTGTTCTGCTGCTTGTGTCCTTGGCAAGTAGTAGCCAGAATTTACATTCAGATTGACTCTACTTCATGATCTGATGCCAAATGCTTTCTCTGTAATGCCTTTCTTACCCATTATTGTTAGCGTTGCCCATTTTGCCAGAGTTTCCGCAAGGTTGTGAACTATTGAATATTTATGTTCCAACTTTTGTTCGCCCTGTAACCACATCTCTCTGGTGTCTAAATCCCTTTTATCTCTGTGTCACAAATCCATCTACCTTGTTGCAGAGACTTTGTCCATGAATAAAAAACATAATTTACTCGTTCCCACAATTTCCTGGCACAAATGTATTTGCTGATCTACAGTTTTAGTTAAACTTTGTCCTATCCTGTTCCTTACTGTTGTCTTCGGTCACATTCCCATGCTGCTCTGATGCTTCACGTTTTCTCTTTGGATTTGGAAAGCTCCTTTCACCTGAAGCCTGTCCCTGCATCCTCTCTGTCAGTTTAAAGCCCTGTCCATAAATCTACCAATGTTTTTGGCCAGTACATTGGTCCCAGCACAGTTCCAGTGGAACAATCTGAATGGATTTTTAAAAAAAAATCAGGTATGGTGTGTGGGTGCCTCTGGCTGACTAGCCTTTATTACCCATCCCTTGCTGCCCTTGAGCTAAGCAACTGGCTCGCCCATTTCACAGGGTAATTTAGAGGCAAACACTTTGCTGTGGGTATGTCGTGCAGACCACATGAGAGTGAACTGTTGTCTTTCTCTGAAGGTCAAGTGTTTGGATTTTTAACAATGCTTATTTATGGATTGTTAATTCCAATTTTTAAAACATATATTCATTTAAAATTCCACATGATTAGAAGTTAGAAAGAAGAAGAGGGGTTGCCACTTTATTGGGACTGTATTGTAGACTGTTGTATACACAATAGATACCAGAGGAGCACATGTGTAGAGAGATTTCAGATAACTATAGGAATAATAGAGGGGTGCAGGCTGGAGATTTTAATATTCCCTGTACTGACTGGGCCACCTCGAGTATAAAATACCTGGAAGGAGAGTAATTTTTCAAATGGGTCCAAGGAAGATTCCTAACTCAATATGCCGAGTGCCCTTCTCTACTCAGGCAGGTGCAACACTGGACCTCCCCTCAGAAAACGAGGTCAGGCGAGTGACTGAAGTGTAATTCAGAGAGCACTTTGGGTCCAGTGCCCACAACTGTCTTCGTTTTAACATAGTTATGGAAAAAGATCAGCAGGTCCACAGATTGAAGAGGAAAACTGGAACAGGGCCAGGTTTGGGGCCATTCTGCAGGATCTGGCTAGCGTCAATGCCGTGAATTTAAAATTGTACAACGCCCAGTTATAATCCAACTCGCTTTGGAAGCGCTGGTGATCACTCTAACAGATGAAAGGCGTAAATTAAATTTGTTTGATATTATATTCCTTGACACTGCCATCCTGTTGCTATAAATTCTGTACCTTAGGATTGTGCTCCACAACCACCTGATGCAGAAGCAGTGCTCTGAAAGCTTGTGCTTTCAAATAAACCGGTTGTACTAGAACCGAGTGTTGGGTGATTTTTTACTTTGTACACCCCCAGTCCGACACCGGCACCTCCACATTATGATTCTAATCGATTGGGTGAGTCTGTTTGAAGGAAAAGGAACAACTGGCAAATGGGAGGCATTTCAAAGTGTGATCTCAAGAATCCAGGGCCAGTCTGCCCCATTGGGGGAAAGGGAAAAGCTGGCAGGGATAGGGATCCTTGGCTGATGAGGGATAATAAGGCTCTGGTCTTGAAATGAAGACTGCATGCATTGGGTTTAAGCTTTCCATATCCACATGAACTCTTCTATTCTTAAAGACACGATCAATCTGTGAAGACCCTACGATCTTCTCAGTCCCTGTAACACTCCCAATCTGCAGAAGTCATTCCAATACCTGTGACTCTTCCAGTCCAGCTCCTACAAGACCCACCATCTATGTGATATCTTTTCATTGCCAGCACCCACCCTGTGAATGTAAGCTCCTCCAGTGTCTCCATCCATCTACTCATTTCCATAATCTTCTCCAGCTCTTACATGTGTAAACATCACCCTCCCCTACAATCCTTCCCACTTTGACCAAACTGGCGGAGGTTACAAATGCTCCCTAATCTGTGAGACTGTCTACAACCAAAATTGCTGTCTTTATCACTTGGCAAATCTGTATGATTCCACACCCTCCATGTCTAAATAACCTGCAGAACCTAAGCCTTCCTGTATCTATAAACATCTTCAGTCACGACTACCCTCCATATGTCTGTTTGTTTTTCCAATCTGTACAACCCACTTTATCTCTGTACTCAGCTCCATTCACCTGAAAGATTCCTGTCTGTGTAAAACACCCCATCCTACCAACATCCTTATCCTGTAAACAGATCCATCCCTCCCAACCTCCCCAGCTCCATGAAACCCCTGTAGGCCCTACAGCTCTCCACATTTCTGTAACCTGCTGTGGCTCTATGCTCATCCCTCCCTGTGAAACCACCTCCAGTCTCCACATCCCTCTGTCTCTGTTTCCTCATACAACCTCAGCAACGCCTCCTCTTTGTGTCTCTTCATTCAGACTCCTTCCTCTACAGCTTCACGAAACCTCATCCTGCCTTCATAACACTCGCTATTTAGAACATAGAATAGGACAGCCCAGGACAAGTCCTTCAGCGCTCGATATTGTGCTGACCCTTTATCCTATTCTGAAGACTAAACTAACCTACATACCTTACATTTTGCTATAATCGCTGTGCCTATGCAAGAGTTGCTTCGGTGTCCGTAATGTGTCTGAATCTACTACCATGGCTGGCAGTCCATTTCACGCACCCACCACACTCTGTGTAAATAACTTACCTCTGATATCTGAGCTAAATCTTCCGCCAATTACCTAAAGAAATCTGTCCCCTTGTGATAGCCATTTTGCCATGGGAAGTTGTCTCTGGTTACCCACGCAATTGATGCCTCTCTTTCCTGAAGATTCCTGAAGAAGGGCTCATGCCCGAAACGTCGATTCTCCTGCTCCTTGGATGCTGCCTGACCTGCTGCGCTTTTCCAGCAACACATTTTCAGCCTCTCTTTACCTTGTACATCATTCTTCTTTCTTCACTCCGATCAGAAAAGCCCGAGCTTCCACAACCTACCTTCAATGGGCATGCCACAACATGACCTCCCAACACCTGTACTCAATACTCAGACCAATAAAAGAAAGCATACCAAACACCTTCTTCACTATCCTACCTACCTGCGACTCTGCTTTCAAGAAGCTATGAACCTGCACTCCAATTTCCCTATGTTCAGCAACACCTCGTCAGACCTTACCTTTAAGTGTATAAGTCCAGCAAAGATTTGCTTTTGCGAAATGCAGCACCTCGCATTTATCTGAATTAATCTCCATCTGCTACTTCTCAGCCCATTGGTCCATCTGATCAAGATGCCATTGTAATCGGAAATAACCTCTTTCGCTGACCATGACACCTCCAATTTTGTTGTCAACTGAACACTTATAAACAATACCTCTTATGCTCACATCCAAATTATTTATGTAAATAATGCAAAGTATTGGACCCAGCACCAATCCTTCTGTCACTCCACTGGTCACAGGCCTCCAGTTTGAAAACCAACCCTCCCCCATCACACTCTGTCTTCTCCCTTTGAGCCAGTTCTGTACCAATTGGCTAGTTCTCTCTGTATTCCGTGTGATCTAACCTTGCTAACCAATCTCCAATGGGGAATCTTGTTGAACACCTTACTGAAGTCCACATAGATCACATCCACCGCTCTGCCCTCATCAATCCTCTATGTTACTTCTTCAAAAATCTCAATCAAGTTTGTGAGACATGATTTCCAACTCACAAAGCAATGTTGACTATCCCTAATCAGTCCTTAACTTTCCAAATACATGTACATCCTGTCCCTTACGATTCCCTCCAACAACTTGTCCACCGATGTCAGGCTCAACAGTCTGTAGTTTCCTGGCTTTTCTTTACTGCCTTCCTTAAATAATAGCAACACGATAGCCAACCTCCAGTCTTCTGGTTCTGATGTCCTGTTTCTATAGATCTTTACCGGAATGGGTGAGCACAGCTTCAAATTCCCAGGCTGGGAGATGTGAATTCCAATGTGAATCTATTTTTCCGTTCTGTCTGTGTGCCTGATACTGACCTGGTGGTGCTCTGGTAGAAAGCACCCTCCGTAACCTCCAGGTCTATGTTACTGAACAGAGCTCACCTCGTCTAGGCCTTCATTTGGAATGTTCTTTATTTTAATATTTTTAAATGGCAGTTTTGTGAGATGCAGGAATTGAGGAGTTGACATTTTTGAAAGAATGAAACTTTTATCATTGACCCTGACCCATGCAATGGGGATTCGTGGATTCTGTTGTTCCCTGCAGACTATCACTGTGATACTAAACCTAAAACACTTTTCCTGGAGTGCTTTACTGTGATACTAACTCCAAAACACTTTTCCTGGAGTGCTTCACTGTGATACTAACCCTAAAACACATTTCCTGGAGTGCTTCACTGTGATACTAACCTAAAACACTTTTCCTGGAGTGCTTCACTGTGATACTAACCCTAAAACAATTTTCCTGGAGTGTTTTACTGTGATACTAACTACAAAACACGTTTCCTGGAGTGCTTCACTGTGATACTACCTCCAGAACACTTTTCCTGGAGTGCTTCACAGTGAGAGGAAACATAAAACACATTTCCTTGAGTGCTTCACTGTGATACTAACTCCAAAACACTTTTCCCGGAGTGCATCACTGTGATACTAATTCCAGAACACTTTTCCAGGAATGCTTCACTGTGATACTAACTCGAACACACTGTTCCCAGAGTGCTTCACTGTGATACTATCTCCAAAACACTTTTCCTGGAGTTCTTCACTGTGATACTAATTCCAGAACACTTTTCCTCGAGTGCTTCACTGTGAGACTAACACTAAAACGCTTTTCCTGGAGTGCGTCACTTTGATACTAACTCCAAAACACTCTTCCTGGACTGCTCCACTGTGATATTAACTCCAAAACACTCTTCCTGGAGTGCTTCACTGTGATACGAACTCCAAAACATTCTTCCTGGAGTGCTTCAATGTGATACTAGCTCCAAAACACTTTTCCTGGAGGACATCACTGTGATACCTATTCCAGAACACTTTTCCTTGGAGTGCTTCACTGTGATACTAACCTAAAACACTTTTCCTGGAGTGCTTCACTGTGATACTAACTCCAGAACACTTTTCCTGGAGTGCTTCACTGTGATACTAACCCTAAAACACTTTTCCTGGAGTGCTTCACTGTGAAACTAACCCTAAAACACTTTTCCTGGAGTGTTTTACTGTGATACTAACTCCAGAACACTTTTCCTGGTGTGCTTCATTGTGATACTAACTCCAGAACACTTTTTCTCGAGTGCTTCATTGTGATACTAACTCCAAAACGCTTTTCCCAGAGTGCTCCACCGTGATACGAACACCAAAACACTTTTCCTGCGGGGCTTCACTGCGATATTAGCTCCAAAGAATAACAAAAAGATGGGGTACTGGGCTAATGGTCGGATACTTGGTAGTGTGGATGAGCAGAGGGATCTTGGTGTCCATGTACACAGATCTCTGAAAGTTGCCACCCAGGTAAATAGTGCGGTGAGGAAGGCATATGGCGTACTGGCTTTTATTGGTAGAGGAATTGAGTTCCGGAGTCCTGAGGTCATGATGCAGTTGTATAAGACTCTGGTACGGCCGCATCTGGAATATTGTGTGCAGTTTTGGTCGCCATACTATAGGAAGGATGTGGAGGCATTGGAACGGGTGCAGAGGAGGTTTACCAGGATGTTGCCTGGTATGGAAGGAAAATCGTATGAGGAAAGACTGAGGCACTTGGGGCTGTTTTCACTAGAGAAAAGAAGGTTTAGGGGTGACTTGATTGAGGTGTACAAGATGATTAGGGGGTTAGATAGGGTCGACAGTATGAACCTTTTCCCGCGTATTGAGTCGGGTATTACAAGGGGGCATAGCTTTAAATTAAGGGGGGCTAGATATCGGACTGATGTTAGGGGTAGGTTCTTCACTCAGCGAGTCGTTAGTTCATGGAATGCCCTGCCAGTAACAGTGGTGGACTCTCCCTCTTTATGGGCATTTAAGAGGGCATTGGATAGGTATATGGAGGATAGTGGGTTAGTGTAGTTTAGGTGGGCTTGGATCGGCGCAACATCGAGGGCCCAAGGGCCTGTACTGCGCTGTATTCTTCTATGTTCTATGTTCTATCACTCAGAGGGTTGTATCACCAGGGAATCTGAGTGCAGATGGTCTTTGCCTGGTAGAGTGTGAATTTACCAGTTTATGTCAGCTAGGACACAGGGTTTCTGGAAATGTACAACTGTGTAAATACTTCACCGACTGGTTCAGGGGTGAGTGCACTGGGCTCTGAGCACCAGGAACTGGGAAACCTCATGCTGTTTGTATGTGGGGCTTGGCACCAGACTGGGTGAGAGCAGCTCCCTGAGTAAATGGCAGGTATGGAGCTTGGGATCCTCCTGCTGTGTTTGACCTTGTGCCATATCGT
The DNA here is from genome assembly GCF_037043375.1 of Chiloscyllium plagiosum. Lineage (NCBI taxonomy): Eukaryota > Metazoa > Chordata > Chondrichthyes > Orectolobiformes > Hemiscylliidae > Chiloscyllium > Chiloscyllium plagiosum. The sequence goes on along the minus strand of NW_028270151.1, from coordinate 102,173,020 downwards.
TATCTCCCTCTCATGAGTGAGCGTGTCATGTTCTCCAGTCCTGACAGTGTCCACTCCCTGTAAACCCTTCTTGCTGTTGAACATCTCCATTCTCTCTCATTCCCTCCAGCCCTTCCAACCTGGCCTTCGTCTCATATCTCCTGCAGTCCCAACCGACCTTGCTCTTTGTTATCGCATTGCTTTCCTTTCAGCTGTGTGGGAACAAACCTGAAGTAGGTTTGGGCCATTGGAATAAAAAGACAACTCCCTCTTCTCCACCTTTGTCAAACAGAGTCTCCTTGTCTGCCTCTCTCCCATAAGGAGCATCCACCTGTCCAATCCCCTGAGGATCTGTACATTTTAATGAGGACAGTTGCCCTCCTGATGACCCTCAGTGTCACAGCACTGAAGTGACCTTTTTATGTTCTATAATTTTTAGGACCACTTCGTTTTGCTCTGTCCCTCCATTATTCTGAAGCCTCCCCCAGTCTGGACAGTGCTCCAAACCACTAATTACTGAGAATGCTCCAACCCCCTATCTCTGTGAACTCCTTACATACCTACAATTCTCCTTTTCTGTGAGAACACCTCCAGCTTCTGCAGTCTATCCAAATTACTGCATCTCCTCCAGCCCTCACCATCTCCGTGTGCTCCAGTCACTACATTTCTGCATGCATCTGTAAACCCCTCCAGCCATTCCAAATCTCCCTATCTTTCCAAAGTCCAACAGTTCAATAAGCCATACATCTACATGGAACTTCCACCAGAGACCACTGGCCACCATATCTCTGTAACCCCCTGCACGTCTCTCTATCTCTGTTCCCAGCTTCAGTCCCGAGAACTCTACTTCCATGTACAACATCATCAAGTCCCTACAATCCTCCCGAACTGTGGAACCTCCAAAAAACCTTACAATTCTATCTCAGTCTCTAACTGCCTGCAGTGATTTGAAACTTCGGCAATTAAAGTCAGAGAATCATAGAGATGTACATCATGGAAACAGGCCCTTCGGTCCAACTTCTCCATGACAATCCAGTCGCACCAATCAGCACCTGGCCCATCTCCCTCGAAACCCTTCCTATTCATGTACCCATCCATATGCCTTTTAAGTTTTGCAATTGTACTAGACTTCACTACTTCCTCTGGCAGCTCATTCCAAACACGTACCACCCCCTGTGTGAAAAAGCTGCCCCTTAGGTCTCTTTTATATATTTCCCCTCTCAGCCTAAATCTATGCCCTCTAGTTCTGGACACTTGACCCCAGGGAAAAGACTTTGCTTATTTATCCTATACATGCCCCTCATGATTTTATAAACCTCTATAAGGTCACCCCTCATGATTTTGTAAACCTCTATAAGGTCACCCCTCAACCTCTGATGCTCCAGGGAAAACAGCCCTTGCCCATTTAACCTCTCCCTGCAGCTCAAATACTTCAACCCTGGCAACATTCTTGTAAATCTTTTCTGAACTCTTTCAAGTTCCATAACATCCTTCTGATAGGAAGGAGACCAGAATTGCACACGGTATTCCAAAAGTGGCCTAACAATGTCCTGTGCAGCCGCAACATGACATCCCAACTCCGGTGCTCAATACTCTGACCAATAAAGGAATGCACACCAAGTGCCTTCTTTGCTATCTTATCTACCTGTGATTGTACATTCAAGGAACTCTGTAATTCATTTGAAAAAATGGATAGACAGATGGAGTGGCCTGAGGTCTTGTGGGTAAAGCTAGTTCAGTCTAAGCTGTTAGGCAGAGCCAGTGAGGTATTTGCAGTGCTGCCTCATGAATGACCAGGAGATTATGCACATGTTGAACAGGCTATTTTAAGTGCTTATGGATTAGTACCAGAAGCGTAGCAATAACGGTTCAGAAACATAAAGAAAAAACCAGGACAGACTTATGTGGAGTTCTATACAATTAAACAGAGTAATCTTTCTGCAACATGGAGTCAGCTATTACAAGGGGGCATAGCTTTAAATTAAGGGGGGTAGGTATAGGACAGATGTTAGGGGTAGGTTCTTTACTCAGCGAGTTGTGAGTTCATGGAATGCCCTGCCAGTAGCAGTGGTGGACTCTCCCCCATTATGGGCATTTAAGTGGGCATTGGATCGGCATATGGAGGATAGTGGGCTAGTGTAGGTTAGGTAGGCTTGGATCGGCGCAACATCGAGGGCCGAAGGGCCTGTACTGCGCTGTATTCTTCTATGTTCTATGTTCTATGTTCTATCTCCAGTCTCCATGAGTCTCTCTGTCATGGTGAGTTGCTCCAACCCCCATAACATTTCCTGCCTGTGTACACCATCAAGTTGATACAACCCTTCTGATTTCTGTCGTGTCCTGCAGACCCATTTTTGTGAATTCTGCCGACCACTAATACTCTCTCTATCTGTGTAAATGCCCCTAGCCACTACAATTCCCTGTACTGTGCAGCCCCCACCAGACCCGAAAGCCACCACTATCTGTGAAAACTCCTTCAGGTCTGTGTCCTCCACCGTGCTGAAACCCGCTCTCAGCATTGCAACCCCCATTATTTCCTAACGTTGTTGAGTCTTTAAAACCAACCCTATCATTTTAATATACTCCACTGCATACAACACTCCTAGCCTGTGTAATCTCTTCAATTCCTTCAGTTCGTGCCATTGTATCCTCGTTTATGTCTGCAAAACGCTCCGCTCACTGTAGCACATCCTATGCTCATAAGTGAATCTGGTCTCTCTTAAGCCTCTCTACGACTCTCTCCTCCCATCTCTACAAGCTTCCTTATCCCTGTCGTATCTTGCAGCATGCACACCACTCTCTGACATACCTTTCAGTGCATAAAATCATCTCTCTTTCTAACTTTATCCAGTCTGCAACTTCCTCCCTATCCGAACAACATTCTCCAGTCTATATCATCTTCCATGTGCTTGCAACATCCTCCAGTCAATACCACCCTCCGTTTCCCTGTAATATTCTCCAGTCCATAGCATCCTCCCTATCACTGATATTCTCCAGATCCCACAACTGTTGTTAAATATACGACGTCCTGGAATCATGTGAAAGTTTCTACACCCTGATCAACATAGACCATGTAACGATCCACAACCCTACACACATCCCTATCTCTGAAGTCTAATCAAAGACGCTTTATCTCTCTAACTTCCTCCAAACAATAAAATGTTTTCTCCTGCGAACATTCTGTAGCAACTGTAACTATGTTTAACCCTGCAACATTGTTGCGCCTCAAACATCTCTCCCACTCTTTGACCTCTATCCATCCCTCAAAGGACCTCTCTCAGTGACATGCGCCATGCATTTGCAACAAGGCAGATGGAATGACAGCATTAACTGAAGAGAACAGATATGATCGAACTGTTATTGTGGAGGTGTGACTGCAGAATGATCATGACAGCAATGTGATTATTGAGGGATTGTAGGGAATTAGGCAGGGTCAGCAAAAAAAACAAAAAGGTCCGTTTTGTTGTGAAGAAAGGATGCAGTCAGTGCATTAGTGGGAATCAAAATATAGAGTCATTTTGAATGGACAGCTTCCAAATAGCAAGGGGGATCTGGACGATTAAATCACAATCCATGCTCGTTGTTAAGTTGGATACAATATTTTCTTGGTGATAGTCGACAGAGGCATGTGGAGTGGTGAATTCTGATTTGACAATGGTGTTTCACAAGCATCAGTGCTGCGATGTCTGTGTGTAATTTATATCTGTGATTCAGATGAAAAGGTCAGCAGTTTGATTAGTATTTTGCAGATGACATTTGGAAAGCATGCAATGATTAGGGATAGTTAAGGGAATTGTGGATAGTGAGGAAGAGTTTTAAAGGTTGCAGCAGTGTGCACATCAGCTGGAACGCTGTGCAGAGAAATCGCAAATCGAATTTCATCGGGACAAATGTGAAGTGATGCATTTATGAAGTCAAATAGAAGAGAGAAGTGCACTAATTGACGATATGGAAACATTGATAAACAGATGACTTTGGAAGCAAATACGTAGCTCCCTCAAAATAACAACACAATAGGACGTGGTGGTAAAGGAGGAGTATGGTATGCTTACCTTCATTGGTCGCAGTATTGAGTACAGGGGTTTGCATGTCATGTTGCGACTGAATGAAACTTCATTCGGCCATGTTTGGAAGGTTTCATGTCATTCTAATCGCCACACTACAGGAAGGAGGTTGCAACAGATGGTTGGCAGAATGTTGCTTGGTCGAGAATGTGTTTACTGTAAGGAGGTTGGACGCAGTTGGATTGTTTTGCGAGAATATCGGAGACTGAGGGGTGATCAGGTACAGGTATATAGCATTAGGAGAGGCGTGAATAGTGTGGATAGTTGGAATCCTTCTTCCAATGTAGAAATATCAATACTAGTGCACCTCGGTTTAAAGTGAGTGTGAGAAGTTTTAAGTGAGATGAATGAGGCCAGTTTTCTTTACCAAGAGGGTGGAATCTGCTCAGGAGGAGGGAGAGGTGGCAACGAGAGCAACGTTTTGAAGTGGCATTTAGACAGAAAGATGAACAGGCAGAGAAAGACGGATATAAACCATGTGCAGGCAGATGGGATTAGTTTAGAATAGCATTATGGTCAGCACAGCCATGGTGGGCTGAAGGGCCGATTACTGTGCTGTACTGTTCTAGTTTCTAACTTAACGACATCTAACCTGTCAAAGCCCCCCCCCCCCCCCGAATCATGGATGTTTCATTCAATTTCTCTCCCATTCTTCAAAACCCCAACGTGTTCAAGATCAATCTGCTCCACCTCTTCTCATTGGAAAATCCCGCCATCTCCAGGATCAGCCGAGTGAAGCTTCCCTGGTCTGCCTCAAATAAAAGAATGTCTTTCCTTAGGGCACGCATACTGTTCATTATAATCTAGGTGTGGTCTGACTTGTACCTTGCATCGTTTTAGCAAGACCTCCCTATTTTTAAATTCCATTCCCTTTGTAATAAATGCCAGCATTTGCTTTGCCTTCTCTATTACCTGCTGACCCTGTAAGCTACCTTTTTCAGATTGGTAAACAAGATCTCCCTCAACCCTTTCTGCTGTTAGTCTGAAACCAAATAGTGTTAGCCTGACAATAAGTCGGGAACGTGCTGGAATGTGTTATAAAGGATAACTGGATGCTTAGAAACAATGGGAGAAGCATGATTTTATAAAAGAGGAATATTTTTCAATCTGTTGGATTCTATATTTTGGTGTGACCATAAATGCAGAATAGATAAGGGTGAGGGAGGTTAGTTGCGGTAGAGGGATATTTGAAATTTCAGAAGCATTTTGACAAGTTCCAACAAGGGCTAAAAATTAGCTCGGGAGAGAATAGGGCCCCTGAAAGGTCAATGAGGCTGTCTGTGTGGAATCACTGCTGATGGGTGAGATACTGAACAAATATTTTGTGTTAGGATTTACTGTGGAGAAAGATATGAAAGCTCGGGAACTTGGGAAAATACATAGTGATGTCTTGGAAAGAGTGCACATTGGGGAACAGGAGGTGCTGGATGTCTTAAAATGCAAAAGGTTAGATAACACCTTGGGACATGATCAGATGTACCCGAGTGCCTTGTGAGAAGTGAGGGAGGAAATTACAGGGCCCCTCCCAGAGATATTTGTATCATCAACAGCCACTACAGCCCAGTGAGACTGATGGCAGCAGTGGTAAGTTGTTGGAGGAGATTCTGAGAGAAACGATCATCATGCATTTGGAAAAGCATGGACAGATCAATGACAGTCAGCATGGTTTTGTGCACGGGAAACCATGGCTCAAACCTCCCTGTGGAGGAAGACAAGTGAGAGATCAAAGCAGAGCAGGACATGATGTCTCCATGGACCTTAGCAAGGCCTTTGACAAGGTTCTGCATGGCAGACTGGTTAGTAAGTTGAGATCACGCATAACCAGGGAGCGCTCACCAACGGGATACAAAACAGGATTAACGGTAAGAGACCGAGCGTGTTCATAGAGGATTGCCACTCAAACTGCAGGCCTGTGACCAATGGTGTGCCATGGGTTCGGTGCCGGGTCACTGTTGTGCATCATTTATATAAACAGTTTGGAAGATAACACAGGAGTCATGGTTAGCAAGTTTGTGAGTGAGACTGAAATTGGTGATAAAGTGGACAGTAAAGAGGGTTATCGAAGAGTACAATGGGATCAACAGTACTGCTGGACCAGTGAGGTTAGGAATAACAGGTGGAGAAATGCAAGATGTTGTACTGTGGTAAAGCAGACCAGGCTGGACTTATACAATTAATGTTCGGGCCCTGAGTAGTGTTGTCAATCAGTGACCCAGAGATGCAGGTATACAGTTCTTTGAAAGTGGTGTCACAGGTAGACAGGCTGGTGAAGCAGGCATTTGGGATGGTTACCTTCATTGGGCAGAGCATTGAGAGTAGGAGTTGGGATGTCATGGTGTATCTGTACAGCATATTAGTGAGGCCATTGTATAAACATTGTTGGTTATCTGGTCAAAATCAACTTGTTCACATATGTCCTTTAGAGAGGGACACCTGGCATTCTTACATGGTCTGGCTCACATGTGACTACAGTCCCACAGCAATATGGCTGACTCTGAGTTGCCTCTCGGCAATTAGCAGTGGGGTAATTATGCTGGTCCATCCGCTGACATCCTCAGGCCATGAATGAATCAACCAAAAAACAGATGTCCATCCCTACATCTGCAAATACCTCTAGTTGCAGCAAATCGTACTGGCTTTCTAACATTGTTCAGGCCTTTGCCCCTCTCTGTAACACCCTCACGACCTCCAGCACCTTCACCTCTCCCTGTTCTGATCATCTGATTAAACGCTGACAATGTTTCCTCTTCCTACTGCACTCCTCCTGCTCGGAGACTACCTAGCGATCTCTTTAACAAATGTGTCCACATTTCTAAACGTTGGCTTCTTCAGAATTGATAGGTTTTTTTTCATCTCTTAATCAAATCCGTTAAGTCCTGGGCCAAGACCGTCCAAAGTCGGGGAGGAGTATTGGGAAGGTGTCGAGCACCTCGAGACTTTCTGTGGGGAAAATGGTAATCCAGGGGAAAACAGCACAAGGAGTGCGTAACCACACCAACGCCCCACACACCCCCTTCCCATGGCCATCTTTCGCAACAGAGTGTAACAGAGTTTATGGAAAGCCACATCGGTCTGTACAGCCAGCTCCAGACCTCCCCCTGCCCACCCCACCCCGAGAGTGGGAGAGAGTCGGTCTCGTCTATGATCCACCACCGAAGAGATGATGAGATCGGAAGGTTGAATCCCCTCAAATATCCCAGTGCCTTTGTTACCAATTCAAACAATTCCCTGTTAATGCAGTGTCTAATAATGTGATATCACTCAGTATCTCTCCATGTAGTATCCCTCGCTGTGTCAGACTATTTGCTGCCTCTGTCAGCATTTCTCCCTCTTAGATCCTGAGTCAACAGAATTGTCCACTCCAGAGAGATGCAACAGCACAGGCAAGGGATGGAGACTGGGATTTTCGAGATCTCTGCTGGACTCAGTGCCACTCTGCATGAATTATCCTCATTGCATCAGTCTAATTTCTTATTCTATCTATTTCTGTCTCGTGCAGGTAATCCGGATGATCCTAACTCCTGTCTCATCCATCACCTCATTGAGTCTGGTTAGTCAGCCAGACAGAGATGGAAAGGGAGATCTGGAGCCTTCAGTAAATCCTGCAGCCGGTAAGATCACTCACAGTAAACAGCACAGGTGGAGGTAGTAGATTTCTATATTCAGACCTGGAAGACGGGACATAGATAAGATCTGGGCAAGGAACAGCAACATTCTAGTCTTCATTCCAACCATCTTGTGAGGGTCCTGCTTTCACCTCTGCTGTACTGGCCCTCAATGCGACAGCACAGGGGATCGCAGGCATCAATCCTGGCCCATGCTGTATTCATGAACTCTGTAATATCCTCCAGTCCCGATAATCCTACCTCTGTTTGTAATCTCCTCTCGTCCACACCACACCTCTGTCTTTGTCTCTGTCAGGTTCTCCAGTCCCTAACACACTAATTCCTAAACTTCTCCAGTAGATACTAAATTCCTTTAGCCCAGTAAACCCTGACAGTCCTGTCTATCCCTGTAAGCTCCTCCCACCAATATCATCCTACATGTCAATGTATTTGTCTTTAACCTCTCTATCGGTCCCGACCTAGGTAATTTTTTCCAGCTCCTATAACCCTTCCTTAGCTGTGAAAAATTTGTAATCTCCTTATCCTTCTACAATTCTTTGATCTTTATCTTGTTAAATTTCATCCTCATTCCCGACACCATACCCCTCGCATCCACAGGAACCTCTCTCAGTTTGTGTAACCCTCCCCATTTGTGTAACTGTCTCCAACTCGCCAAGCTGGCATTCTCCATTGCCTTCCGATCTCTGTAACCTTCAGAGCCGAGAAGTCTTCTTATATCTGTAAACGTCTTCAGTCACTACAACCTTCCATATCTCTGTTAGTATGCACAATAATCTCCTAGATGAAACAGCCCCGTCTGTGCCTCTCAGACTGCCTCCCTCTCCCTACATCCATCCCTATCCCTATTTCCAGAATCTAATCCAGCTCCCTCTATCTCTGTAAATTCCTCCAATCCCCAAACCCCTTTGTCCCACGACATTCTTGACCAGATGTAACTCTGTTTAACTCTAACATCCTCGAGTCCCTATAAGCCTCCCTATCTCTGTAACCTCTACCCATCCGTTCAACCCCCCACTACTGAGGAATGACTCCCTGTATTCGCCACAAGGCAGATGGAATGACAGTGAACAGATATGATGGAATTGTCATTCCGGAGATGTAGCTGCAGAATCACCATCGCTGGGAAGGGAATATTGAAGGGTTGTTGCGTTAGAGTCATACAGTCATAGAGATGTACAGCATGGAAACAGACGCTTCAGTCCAACTCATCCATGCCGACCAGATATCCCTACCCAATCTAGTCCCAAGAGGCAGACGAGGCAAAACATCAACAAGTTGTGAAGAAAGAATGAGGTTAATGCATTAAGGAGACAGTTACGTGGATCTGAAGATCAAAAGTTGGAGTCCAGTTGAGTGGAGCTGAGAATAATCAAGCAGCAGCAATCATTAGCAGGAATTATTTTATATGCACCAACCAGTGATGGTAATGTAAATGTGATTACAGTCAGGACACTGAATGTACTTGTAGCAAAGGCAGTACAGTGACTATGTGTGATAGTGGTCTCCATCCCAATTGGATAACTAATGAGTATCAGGGCTGTAATGGATGGATTCCTGAATTGTATACGAGATGGTTTTCTATAACATCATATCAAGGAACCATCAACAAAATTGTCTTGTGTAGATCAAATGCTGTGTAATAATAAATTTCCAATAATGCCATTATAAAGGAGTTTTGTGAGCAGAGACCCATAATGTTATGCAAGACATACTGAGTTTGAGTTCAGACCACGAGATGTAGGAGCGGAATTAGGCCATTTGGCCCATTGCGTATGTTCTGCCCTTCAGTCAGATCATGGATGATCTGATGATCCTCTACTCTATTTACCTGCCTTTTCTACAAAACTCTTGTTTCGCTGTTTAATTAAAATCTGACCATCTCTGCTGTAAATATTCTTAATGACCCAGCCTCGACAGCCCCCTGCAGTCAGGATTTGACTGAGACAAGGTGGAGGGAGGGGAAATGAGGAAACTGGAGAAATCTGAGTTCATCCCTTTTGGTTGGAGGGTTCCTTGGTGGAAGATGAGGCGCTCTTCCTCCAACCATCGTGTTGCTAAGGTCTGGCGATGGAGGAGTCCAAGGACCTGCATGTCCTTGGTGGAGGGGGAGTGTTGAGCCGCAGGGTGGTTGTTTTGGTTGGTCCTGGTGTCCCAGAGGTGTTCTCTGAAACGTTCCGCAAGTAGGCGGCCTGTCTCCCCAATATAGAGGAGGCCACATCGGGTGTAGCGGATGCAATAAATGATGTGTGTGGAGGTGCAGGTGAATTTGTGGCGGATATGGTAGGATCCTTTGGGGCCTTGGAGGGAAGTAAGGGGTAGGTGTGGGCGCAAGTTTTGCATTTCTTGCTGTTGCAGGAGAAGGTTCCGGCATTGGAGTTTGGGTTGGTGTGGGTTGTAGACCTGACGAGGGAGTCACGGAGGGAGTGGTCTTTTTGGAACGCTGATAGGGGAGGTGAGAGAAATATATCCCTGGTGGTGGGGTCCGTTTGGAAGTGGCGGAAATGACGACAGATGATACAATGTATATGGAGGTTGGTGGGGTGGTACGTGAGGACCAGTGGGGTTCTGTCCTGGTGGCGATTGGAGCAGTGGGGCTCAAGGGCGGAGGAGCGGGAAGTGGGGGAGATGCGGTGGAGGGCATTGTTGAACACGTCTGGGGGAAAATGCAGTCTTTGAAGAAGGAGGCCATCTGGGTTGTACAGTATTGGAACTGGTCCTCCTGGGAGCAGATGCGGCGGAGACAAAGGAATTGGGAATATGGGATGGCGTTTTTACAGGGGGCAGGGTGGGAGGAGGTGTAGCCTAGGTAGCTGTGGGAGTCAGTCGGTTTATAGTAAATGTCCGTGTTGATTCGGTCGCCCGAGATAGAAATGGAAAGGTCTAGGAAGGGGAGGGAGGAGTCTGAGACGGTCCAGGTGAATTTGAGGTCGGGGTGGAAGGTGTTGGTAAAGTGGATGAACTGTTCAACCTCCTCGTGGGAGCACGAAGCAGCGCCGATACAGTCATCGATGTAGCGGAGGAAAAGGTGGGGGATGGTGCCAGTGTAGCTGCGGAAGATGGACTGTTTCACATATCCTACGAAGAGGCAGACATAGCTGGGGCCCATGCCGGCGCCCATGGCTACTCCTTTGGTTTGGAGGAAGTGGGAGGATTGGAAAGAGAAGTTGTTCAGGGTGAGTACCAGTTCAGTCAGTCGAAGGAGGATGTCAGTGGAAGGGTACTGGTTGGTACGGCGGGAAAGGAAGAAGGGCTTTGTGTCCTTCGTGATGGGGGCTGGAGTTATACAGGGACTGGATGTCCATGGTGAAGATAAGGCGTTGGGGACCGGGGAAGCGAAAATCATGGAGGAGGTGAAGGGCGTGGGTGGTGTCCCGAACGTAGGTGGGGAGTTCTTGGACTAAGGGGGACAGGACCATGTCGAGGTATGCAGAGATGAGTTCGTTGGAGCAGGAGCAGGCTGAGACATTGGGTCGGCCGGGGCAGTCAGGTTTGTGGATTTTGGGCAGGAGGTAGAAACGGGCGGGGAGGGGTTGTGGGACTATGAGGTTAGAGGCGGCGGATGGAGGTCCTCTGAGGTGATGAGGCTTTTGGAAGGTCTGGGAGATGATGGTTTGGTGGTGGGAGGTGGGGTCACGGTCAAGGGGGCAATAGGAGGAGGTGTCCGCGAGCTGGCGTTTAGCCTCAGCGGTGTAAAGGTCGGTGCGCCAAACTACTACAGCGCCTCCCTTGTCTGCTGGTTTGATAGTGAGGTTGGGGTTGGAAGAGAGTGGAAGTTGCCAAGCGAGGCCATAGAAACAGAAATGTGAGTAAAGTTTTGAAGTGACATTTAGACAGAAACATGAACAGCCAGAGAATAGAGGGACATGGACCATGTACAGACAGATGGGATGAGTTGAGAATGATATCAAGGTGGGCCGAAGGGCCTATTGCTGCACTGTTCTATTTTCTACCTTCCCAGCATTTAACCGGTCAAAGCACTTCAGAATCTTGCATGTTTCATTCAGTTTCTCTCTAATTTTTCTCAACTTCAATGGATTCATTCTCAATCTACTCCACCTCTTATTATATAATCCCTCCATTTCCTTCTCTGGCCTGCCTCTGATACAAGAATATCTTTCCTTCGGGCACACACACTGTTCATAATATTCTAGGTGTAGTCTGACTTGTACCTTGCATCGTTTTAGTAAGACCTCCCTATATTTAGACTCCAGTCCCTTTGTAATAAATGGCAGCATTTGATTTGCCTTCTCTATTACTTGATGTCCCTGTAAGCTACTTTTTTCAGATTGATAAACAAGAACTCCCACAACCCTTTATGTTTCCAGTCTAAAAACAAATACTGTTAGCCTGACAGTAAGTCAGGAGCATGCTGAAATGAGTAAGAAACGACATATCAATAAAAAATAACTGGACCCTTCGAAACACATTTTATAAAAGAGAATTTGTTTTTGACCCTGTTGGATTTTTTTGTTGGTGTGAATATAAATGGCAGAATAGATAAGGATGTTGGGGGATGGTGTTGGTACGGAGAATATGGTTTATTTGAATTTTCAGAAGCCATTGTGCAAGTTTCAATAAGGGCTAAAGAGTAACTTGGTAGAGAATAGGGCCCCTTAAATATCAATAAGGTCGCCTATGTGTGGAACCAGAGTAGGTGGGTGAGATATTAAACAAAAAAAGTATTGTCAGTATTTACTCTGGAGAAAGACATGGAAGCTCGGGCACGTTGGGAAATAAATTGCGATATCTTGGAAAGAATCCTCAACAGAGAAGAGAAAGTGCTGGAATATTAAAACAAGTAAAGGAAGATCTATTCTTAATAGCTCATTAGGTCGATCTGAGAATATTGTGAGAAGCTAGGGAAGAGATTGCAGTGTCCCTAACAGAGATATTTTAATTTATATTATCAACAGACGCAGTGATGTGCCGAAGGATTGGAGGGCGGCTAATGCTGTTCCATCACTAAAGGATTGCCGGGAAAAGCCAGGAAATTACAGCCTCGTGAGCCCAGTGATGGGGAAGATGTTGGAGGAGATTCTGAGAGAAAGGAGCTCCTTATATTTACAAAGGCAAGGGCTGATTCGAGATGGTCAACATGGCTTTGTGAGTGGGAAACCATGTTTCACAAACCGGATTGACTCTTCGAGGAGGTGGCCAAGAGATAGATGAAGGCAGAGCAGTGAACATTGTCCACGTGGACTTTAGCGAAGCATTTAACAAGGTTGAAAGGGATGTAGAACATCTAGTCAAGAGGAAGAAGGAAGCTTATTTAAGGTTGAAGACACTAGGATCGTTAGACATCTGTAGGGTTATATGAGGGTGGCACGATGGCTCAGTGGTTAGCAGGGCTGCCTTATAGCACCAGGGACCCGATTTCGATTCCAGTCCCAGGCGTTCTCCCCATGTCTGTGTAGGGTTCCTGCAAGTGCTCCAGTTTCCACCAAAAGATGTGCAGATTAGGTGAATCAGCCATGGTAAACTACCCATAGTGTTCAGGGTTGTGCAGGATTGACACATTAGTTAGGGTAAATGGAGAGTAATAGGGTGGGGGAATGGTTTTGGGCGGGATGTTCTTCAGAGGGTCCATTTGGAGTTGTTGGGCCAAATGGCATGTTTCCACATTCTGGGGACTCTCTGAAGGTTGCCAGGAAGGAACTGAAGAATGGACTTAGGACAGCTAGAATGGGACATGAAAAATCTTTTTTGGGAAGGATTAAGGAAAACCATAAGATATTCTCCACTCATGTGAGGAACAAGGGGATGGTCAGCGTGAGGGTAGGGCCGGTCAGGCATAGTGGAGGGAACATGTGCCTGGAGTCACAGGAGGTAGGGGAAGACCTTAATGAATACTTTGCTTCAGTATTCACTACTAAGAGGGACTTTGTCATTTGTGAGAACAGCGTGAAAAGGACTGATATATGTGAATAGGTTGATGTTAAGAAGGAGGATGTGCTGAGGATTGTGTAAAACATAAAGATAGATAAGTCTATTGGACAGACCAGATATGCCCAAAGTTACTGCAAGGGAAGGGATTGCCTTTGGCGATGACCTTTGAACCCACACTAGGAGAAAGTGCTTGAAGAAGAGCTTATGCCCGAAACGTCGATTCTCCAACTCCTCGGATGCTGCCTGGCCTGCTGTGTTTTTCCAGCACCACACTTTTCAACTTTGCACCCACACTGTCCACCAGAGTCGTACCAGATGATTGGAGGGCGGCGCATGCACTCCCTTGTTCAAGAAAGGGAATAGGCTAATCCTGGGAATGACAGACCTCCACTTTCTTATGTCTGTGGTATTCAATTTATTGGAGAGGACTCTGAGAGAGCGGCTTTATGACTCCGTAGAAAACCATAGTTTGAATAGAGATTGTCAGCATGGCTTTGTAAGGGACAGGTCATGCCTCACAAATCTTTCTGAATCGAGAATGTGACAAAACACACTTATGGCTCATTCGGAAAATACAGAGGCATGGGATACAGGAAACCTGTCTGTCTGGATATGGAATTCCTGCCTCATAGAAGACAGAGAGTGATGATAGATGGGAAGCATTCAGCATGGAGCTCGGTTGACCAGTGGTGTTCTGCAGGGATCGGTTGCAGGAACTCTGCTCTTTGTGATTCTTTTTTATAAACTACTTGAATGTGGTTGTGGAAGAATGGGTTAGTAATTTTGCCAATGACATGGATGTTGGTGGAGTGGTGGAGGTCTGTTGTAGGTTGCAGCAGGGTATTGACAGAATGCGGAACTGGGCTGAGAATTGGCAGATGGAGTTTAATCTGGAAAAGTGTGAAATGATTCATTTTGGAAAGTCTAACTTGAAAGCAGAATACAGGGTTAAAGGCAGAATACTTGGTAGAGTTGTGGAACAGAGAGATCTTGGGTTCCAGATCCATCTATCCCTCAAAGTTGCCATCCAAGCTGATAGGGCTTGGATATGTTGTGTTGCCTTTCAATTGCTAGGGGATTGGCTTTTTAAGCCGTGACGTTATGCTGCAGCTCTACAGAGCCATGGTTAGACCCCACTTGGAATATTGTGTTCAGTTCTGATCCCCTCATTACAGGAAGGCATTGGAAACTTTATGGAGGGTAAATTGGAGATTTACCAGAATGCTGCCTGTGCTGGAGAGCATGTCTTACGAAGAAAGGTTCAGGGAGGTAAGCCTTTTCTCATTGAAGTGAAGAAGGGTGAGGGGCGACTTGGTAGAGGTGATCAAGATGATGTGAGACATAGATAGAGTGAATAGTGAGAGACTTCTTTATACCATGGCATAAATGGCTTGTCAATGGGCATAAATAATTTTAAAGTGATTGGTATATGGGTAAGGAGAAATTTCAGAGAAAGGTTCTTGACAAAGTGTGTTGCGTGTTTGGAATGCACTGCCAGCGGTGGTAGGAGAGTCAGATACATGAGGGATATTTAATAGACTCTTGCATAGGCACATAGATGGCAGTAAAATGAAGGGTATGTAGGTTAGTTTGATCTTACAGACGGATAAAAGGTTGGCATGGCCGAAGGGTTTTGTACTGTACTGTTATGTGTTCTACGTTCCGTGTGGTAAACTGGGTAAGAAGCCTAGACCATTGTAAAAGGATATGGCATTCAGGAGGAGCGAGGAAACTGGATACAAAATTGGGCTTGATGGTAGGAGACAGAGGGTGATGGGAGACATGTTGTCTTTCTGACTGGAGGGATGTGACCAGCGGTGTCGTGGGTCCTCTGTTATTTGTCATTTTGATAAATGGTTTGGATCGGAATATTGGTTTCCTGGTAAGTAATTCTTTTGGGTGACACTGAAATTGGTGGTAAAGTGGACAATGAAGAAGGTTATCTGTGATACAACAGGATGAACAGTACTGCTGGGATAGTGGGCTGAAGAATAGCAGATGGAGTTTAATTAGATAAATGTGAAGTGTGCCATTTTGATGAAACAAACCAGGGTGGGACTTGTACAGTTAATGTTTGGGCCCTGGGTGGGGTTGTCAGTCAGTGACCCAGGGATGTAGGTACACAGTTTCTTGAGAGTGGTGTCACAGGTAGACATGCTGGTGAAGCAGTTGTTTGGGATGGTTACCTTCATAGGGCAAAGCATTGATAGTAGGAGTTGGGATGTCATGTTGTGGCTGTACAGGACATTGTTGCGGCCTCCATAAAAGCATTGTTGATCAGTAGGAAGAACTCATCTGGTTCACTTAACTCCTTTTAGGGAAGGACATCTGACATTCCAAGCTGGTCTGGCTGACATGTGACTCCAGACCCACAGCAATATGGCTGACTCTGAGCTACCCTCTGGGTAATTAGCAGTGCGGCAAAGAATGCTGGTCCAATCACCCTCATCCCATGAATGAATAAATAAAAATACACACGTCCCTCCCTACCTCTGCAAACAACTCCAGCTGCAGCTGGCTTTGTCACACTGTTCAGGCCCGGACCACTCTCTCACTACCTCCAGAATCTTCACCTCTCCCTGTTCCTATTGTGTCATTAAACCCTGACAATGATTCCCCTTCCAATTGCCCTCCTCCCTGATAGCAGACCCTTTGCAATCCCTTTAAAACTTACTGCTTAAACTCTCTCTCATTTCAGGATTTTAAGTACTTTGTGGTAATCATCTAAGCCTCATAATCTGATATGATCCATTCTGTCCTGAGTGAGGGATGAGTGGGAAATTCTTGCTGGATATTTTCTATTTCAATGGAACGTTCTTTTGTTGATTGTTTTACACTGTTCCTTCACATGTTTCCACTGTTCATTTACAGACACATGTTTCAGTCTGTTTAGCCTGTTTACCTTGGTCAGGTCTCCTCTCAAACGCATGCAATTGGCTGTTTTTGTTTCGAGATATTGCTTGTCCTTTCTGTGATTCACTTTAAAACTTTATATTTCTTTAAACTGCACTTTACACAATTTCCCAAAGGATCTCCCCAGGTGACATTACTCACTAAGTTTCATGACACAACGGTCGCTCTGAGATAGCTACATCCCCAGCCAGTTATTCAAATAAACACTGAAAAAATATTCCACAATCTCTTCTTCGAATATCACTCTTGCCAGTATGATTGCCAAGATTATATGAATATTCAAGTTTCACTAAATTATCACAATGCCTTTCTTAAAAATTCCAATGAGTTCCTCTTAAATGCAAATGGTGAGCAATGAAATGTTGTTAAGTGGCCGAAACCTGTTCTGCTGCTTGTGTCCTTGGCAAGTAGTAGCCAGAATTTACATTCAGACTGACTCTACTTCATGATCTGATGCCAA
Organism: Chiloscyllium plagiosum; assembly: GCF_037043375.1. Classification (NCBI taxonomy): domain Eukaryota; kingdom Metazoa; phylum Chordata; class Chondrichthyes; order Orectolobiformes; family Hemiscylliidae; genus Chiloscyllium; species Chiloscyllium plagiosum. The sequence continues at coordinate 102,156,092 of NW_028270151.1, read as the reverse complement.
ATGCTTTCTCTGTAATACCTTTGTTATCCATTATTGTTAGCATTACACATTTTGCCTGAGTTTCTGCAAGGTTGTGAACCATTGAATATTTATGTTCCAACTGTTGTTCGTCCTGTAATCATGTCTCCCTGGTGTCTAAATCTCTTTTATCTCTTTGTCACAAATCAGTCTACCTTGCTGCAGAGACTTTGTCCATTCCAAAAAAAAACATAATTTACTCTTTCCCACAATTCCTGTCACAAATTGATTCACTGATGTACAGTTTTAGTTAAAATTCGTCTCTTTCTGTTTCTTTCTGCTGGTCTTCAGTCACATCCCCGTGCTGTTCACATGCGTCATCTTTTCTATTTGGATTTGGAAAGCTCCTTTCACCTGAACCCTCGAAGTTTACCTGTCCATAAACCTACCGACATGATTGGCCAGGACATTGGTCCCAGCTCAGTTCCAGTGGGACCCCATCCTAATGGATTTTTTTTTAAATCAGGTATGGGATATGGGTGTCTCTGGCTGACCAGCCTTTCTTGCCCAGCCCTAGCTGCCATTGAGCTGAGTAGCTTGCTCGGCCATTTCAGAGGGTAATTGGGAGGCAAACACTTTGCTGTGGCTATGTCGTACAGACCACGTGAGGGTGGGCAGATGTCCTTCTCCGAATGACAAGTGGTTGGATTTATTGTACATCAGTAATGGTATTTATAGATGGTCAATTACTATTTTTAAAATAATTTATTTCAAATTCCACCATTTCAGGTGAGGTGGTTCAAACCTGCCTCTCCTGAACATGAGCTGAGGTTTGGGATACATGCTCTAGCAACAATATCACTAGGGCATTACTTCGTCTGCTCACAGGCTATTTATTTCTGAACACTGATACCAGTGTATCATGAAGCTAAACCTGTTTTCCTTCATGATTGTTTGTTCCTGATACCTTCCTGCACTCTGGTGTTATCACTCAGTCTCTCTCCATATGGTATCCCTCACTGTGTGGGTCAAATTGCTGCCTCTGTCAGTGTCTCTCACTCTTACAGCTACTCCAGATTCTGAGCCAACAGAATTCTGGACAGGCCAGGGATGGAGACTGGGATTTTCCAGATCTCCGTGGGACACAGTACTATTCTCCATGTGTAGCCCTCACTGCATCAGTCTAATTTACCATTCTGTCTATTTCTCTGTCTCCTGTAGGTACTCAGGAAGTTCCTGACTCAATAGATTTCCCAGCTGCTGGGTGCCCCATCCATCACCACTTTGAAGATGGTTGGTCAGGCAGAGAGACAAAGGGCAGGGAGATCTGGAGCCTTCAATAAACCCTGCACTGAGGTAAGATCACTAACCATGCAGAGAGCAGCGAGAGGGGGAGCAGTGTACAGACACACCCCAGGCTCAATCACCACGTCTACTGAAAGTTTTGTTGTTCTGAGACAGTATCAGGAGAGTCACAGTTATCAATCCATGCCTGTGATGTCTTAGTGAGCATCAGGACAACAGAGGGGAAAGCAGTCTTCCCATGAGTGGGTGGGAAAGATGTCTGGGATCTTTCTGTTCTGTGTTCCCCCTCCAATACTGTACATATTCCATGTCTCGTGGACCAGTGTCTTCAATAATTTGTAACTCCTACAACAGTGCCTGTCCCTGTAACGTCCACCATCCCTATTGTCCCTCCCCATATTTGAAATGTACTTCATTTATTATCCTTCCATGCAACTCGTCCATGCTGACTACTGTTCATGAACGAGTCGCATTTGCATTTGTTTGGTCCATATCCCTTCAAACCATCTCTTCTCCATGTATCTGCCCAAATGTCTTTTCCATGTTGTAACTTTACTTTTCTCGACCCCTTCCCCAGACGCTCATTCCATACATGCACCATTCTCAATTTGGAAATTTTCTCCTCTGGTCACTTTTAAGTATTTCTTCTCTCACCTCATATTTCTGCCCTCTAGTAATGGATTCCACTACCCTGGGATAGAAACCTTTACTATTCACAATAAGTATACCCCTCATGGTTTTATAAACCTTTATAAGGTCACCCCTCAGCCACCTCCGCCCAAGGGAAATACGAAGGATAATGATACAAATGCCATGGTCCCCGCTACGAAATTGCCACAATGTTGTGGCATACACTTGTTCAGGACCTCGAGCATTCACTACCTTTGTGTTCTAAGATGTCCAGCACCACCTCTTCTGTAATGGGGACACTTTTCAATACATCATTGTTTCTCTCCCTTTGTTTCCTGGTCTTTATCCACAGTATATTCTGACATGAAATATTCATTTCAGGTCGCGCCCATCTCCTATGGTTCCAGGCACGGATGGCCTTCTTGATCTTTGAAGGGCTCTATTGTCTCTCAAGTTGCTTTCTTGTAGTTGTGTGCTGTAGAATCTCTTTGGATTCTCCTTAACGTTATCTCCCAAAGCTATCTCATCGCCCTGTTTTGCTTTCCAGCTTCTCCAGCCTCTCTGTTTCTCCACATGTGAAGCCACATCCAAGGAACAATGTAACTGCACCCCTTGGTCTCTCTCCATTAGACAACACTGAACAGAGCACTGCCATTAACTGTGTTAGTCCTCGCTGGTAATCCAACAGCTGAATTCAACTCCACCTTTCATTTCTTGACCAACGGCTCAGTTGGTTAAGTTCACCTTTGATGACTATTTTCATTGCCCACTATAATACGTATTTTACTATCCACAAACATGCTAACACTAATTCATATATTCTCATTTATGTCAATAATGCACCTGTATGGACCCTGCACCAATCCTCATGGCACACCACTGGTCAGAGGCCCCCAGTCTGCACAACAACCCTCTCCCACCATCCTCTGTCTCCTACTGTCAAGCTCATTTGTGTTTGTTTGGCTTGCTCTCCCTGATCCCATGTGATCTAATCTTACTAACCAGTGCACAAGGCTAAACCCTGCCTAAGGCCTTGCTGAAGTCAGGATAGACAACGGCTACTGCTCTGTCTTCATCCATCTCCTTGGTCACCTCTTCAACAAACTCTATCAAGTTTGCGAGATACCCCTTTGTACGCACAAAGCTATGCTGACTATCCCTAATCATTCATTGCCTTTCCAAATACATGTGACTCCTGTCCCGCGGAAGCGATTCCAACAACATTGGCCGTTGGGCGGCACGGTGGCACAGAGGTTAGCACTGCTGCCTCACAGCGCCAGAGACCCAGGTTCAATTCCCGACTCAGGCGAGTGACTGTGTGGAGTTTACACGTTCTCCCCGTGTCTGCGTGGGTTTCCTCCGGGTGCTCCGGTTTCCTCCCACAGTCCAAAGATGTGCAGGTTAGGTGCATTGACCATGCTAAATTGCCCTTAGTGTTAGGTAATAAGGGGTAAATGTAAGGGTATGGGTGGGTTGCGCTTCGGCGGGTCGGTGTGGACTTGTTGGGCCGAAGGGCCTGTTTCCACACTGTAAGTAATCTAAAAAAAAACATTGGCATCACTGACATCAAGCTAGTTGGTGTTTATGTCCCTGGCTTTCCCTCGCAGCATTTCCTAAATGCTGTCACAACATTAGCCACCTCCAGGCTCCCAGCTCACCACCCGTGGCTGTCAGTGATAGAAATATCTTTGTAAGTTTCTTCACTAACTTGCCCCATTGTCCTGGGATGTACTTGATTAGTTCCCTGGGAGTTGTCTAATTTTAATGCGTTTTATAACCTTCATCATCTCCTGTTCGCCAATGTAGACTGTTTTGAAAACATCACTGTTTATTTCCCTGCTTTCCCAGTGTTTTTTCCACAGTAAGTTCTGACTTGAAATTTTTGTTTCGGATCTCACCCATTTCCTGTGGGTTCACACACGGATGGCTTCATTGATCTTTCAGGGGTCACATTCTGTCTCAAGTTAATCTTCTGTTGTTAATATACTTGTAGAATCTCTTTGGATTTTCCTGAATCTTATCTGGCAAAGCTGTGTCAGTTCCCCTTCAGGCCCTCATGGTTTCCCTCTTAAGAGTATTACTACATCCACAATGTTCTTCAAGGGATTGACTTAATCCAGCTGGCTATATAGGACATATGCCCCCTTTTGTCTTGACCAGAACCTCAATATTCCTGAAGAAGGGCTTATGCCCAAAACGTCGATTCTCCTGTTACTTGGATGCTGCCTGACCTGCTGTGCTTTTCCAGCCAGCAACACATTTTCAGCTCAGAACATCAATATCCCAAGTCATCCAGTGTTTCCCATTTGTGTCATACTAACAGGAATATGCAGTCCCTGAAATCTTAATTTATCTCTCTTTTGAAAGAATCCCACTTGCCCGACGTCTCTTTACTTTCAAATAGCCTCCACGAACAAACTTTTGGACAGTCTTGCCGAATACCTTCTGGACTGGGGCAAGGCGAGGTTTGATCTTTAACTTGTGGACCAGGCCTGTCCTTTTCCATCGCTATTTTCAAACTAATAGAATTGTGGTGACTTTGCCAAGGTGCTCCCCCAAGAACTCTTCAGCCCCTTTCTCTCCCTTGTTTCCCGAAGGGAGGTCAGTTTTTATCCTTTCCTCCAGTCGGACCAAGTTACATACTGCCTGAGACAGTTTTCTTGAACACACTAAACAAATTTCTTCTATCCAAGCTGTGAACACTCCGGCAATACCAGTCTCGGTTTAGAAAGTTAAAATCCCCGACCATTACAGCCCTATCATTATTACAGATATCTGAGATCTCCAGCATATTTGCTGCTCAATTTCCCACAGACTGTAGTAAAGTCATATCAAACTGATCATTCAGTATAATTTCTCAGTTCCACTAATACAGCTTCACTGGGCGATCCCCAGGAATATCCTCTCTCAGTGCTGCAGTGATGTTTTCACTGATCAAAAACTCCAATCCCCCTCCTCTCTTGCATCCCCTTCTATCCTTCCTGTAGCATCTGTCCTGTGAACATTGAGCTGCCTGTCCTGCCCTGCACTCTCAGCTGTGTTTCTGTAATTCCTGTGATATCCCTTTCCCATGCTCCCATCCATGCCATGCGTTAATCTGTATAACCTGTTAGGCCTTTTACATTAAAGTAAATGCAGCTTAATTGATGCGTTTTCCCTCAGTGCCTGCTGTGCTCTTGCCTGGCTTGTCAATTGAAATGACTCTCTTGAAATTCTGTCCCAGCCTCAACGTTCAGACTGTAGCCTGAGACCATCCCCCTCAATGTGTTCAACACCCTCACCTTTCATGTCATCTGCAAACCGACTAATGATACCTTCAGCTTCACATCGGAGTGATTAATGCCCATAAGGAACAGCAATGGTTCCTCCATAGATTCCTGTGGTACATCCGCTGGACAAAGGCTTTCAATCAGAAAACCAACCCTCCAACAATTTTGAATCTAATTTCCCAACTTGCCTTTGATGCCATGGTCTCTTCTCTTTTGGACCAGCCTTCCATGTGGGACCTTGTCAAAGGCCTTAATGAACACCATGTAGACCACAACATCTGCACTGCACTCATCAATATCTTCAATCGTAATTTCAAAGAAATCTCAGCTGAGTTCATCAGACATTATCTTCCTCTTCCAAATCCATGCTGACTATCACTAATCGATCCCTGCCTTTCCAGTTATTGATTCAACCTGTCCCTCAGAATTGTTCCCAATTTCCCTCCCCCTGCTGTCAGACTATCTGCTCTATCATTACCTGGCCTATCCCTGCTGCCCTTCTTGAATGAAGGAACCACATTAACGATCCTCCAGTCATTTGGCACTTCACCTGTGGTCAGCAAAGTATTAAATATATCCGCCAGGGCCCCAGCAGTCTCCTCCGTACCTCTCATAGCAGCCTGTGATACATTTCATTGGGTACTGGGGATTTCTCCACCTTTATACCTGTGAAAATATTTAATACCTCCTCATTATTGATCTTAACATATTCTGGAACCTCAGCATCCCAACTGAAATCCCCGGTTACAATGTCTTTGTCATGTGTGAATACAGATGGGAAGTATTCATTGAAGACCTCGCCTACTTCCTCTGGCTCCATGCACAGATTGTCCTTTTGGTTACTCACAGGCCTCCCTCTTTCGCCTGGAATCCTCTTACTCTCACGATGCTGATAAAATACTTGTGGCTTTTCCACAATCGTATCTGCCAAATATATTTCGTGACTATTGTTTGTCCCTCGTTTTCCACAACCCCCTTGCATCTCTATACTTGTGAAGGGCTTCACCTGATTTTATTGCACCATATTTTCTTTATCAAACTCACAATATAAATTGATCAGTATTCCCTGGACTTGCTGCATTTACTATTCACTCTTCAAGGAGCACACTGGCCTTGCATTCTCACTGCATCACTTTAAAATACTCCACTTTCCTAACATGGACCAACTGCAGGGAGTTCCTCCCAGTCTATGTTTGCCAGATCCTCTGTAATGATCGCAATCCTGATGGGAGACTCAGTTTTGAGGGGGACAGACAGAAGACTATGTGGCTGCAGAAGGGACCCCAGGGTGGTGTGCTTTCTCCCAGGTACCAGGGTCAAGGATGTCTCTGAGCGGTGACTGAACATTCTGAAGGTGGAGGATGAACAGCCAGAAGTCATTGTGCACATCGGCCCACGTGACCGAGGTAGACAAAGGGATAGGCCCTTGTGAAATAAGTACAGGGATTTAGCTAAGAAGTTTTAAAAAAAAGGTTATTGACGTTAATGATCTCCAGATGACTCCCAATCCGCGCGCCAGTGAGGATAGAAATAGAAAGGTCGGTCAGATGGATGTGTGGCTGAGGAGCTGGTGTAAGGTGCAGGGTTTCCAGTTCTTAGGTCATTGGGATCTCTGCTGGGGTAGAGGTGACATGTACCGGGGGATGGTTTGCACTGGAAGCAGAGGGGCACCAGTATCCCTGGGAGGAGATTTGCTAGTGTTGACTGGCAGGATTTAAACTAGTTTGGCAGGGGGTTGAGACTCTAAATAAGCTAGGGGCCATCAACTAGTCAGGGGAACATACATCAGCCATCGAGAGCAAATTTCCTATCCAGGATATCTGGGACACTGTATAGGGAGGGAAAATACTTCTTGTTTAAAGGGCATTAATTTCAACGCATGAGGCCTGACTGGTAAGGCAGACAAGTTCAGACCATGGATTAGCTCTGGGGACTGGAATATTATAGCCAGAACAGAAACATGGCTGAGAGAAGGGCAGGACTGGTAGCTCAGTGTTCCAGGATACAAAAGCTACAGGCATGACAGAAGGACACGTAAGTGAGGAGGGGGAGTTGTCCCTTTGATTAGGGAGGACATTAAAAACAGTGCCAAGAGACGATATTGTTAAGCGGTACTCAAATGAGGCAATATTTTTAAAAGTTAGAAACAAAAAGGGGATGGTCAGTCTGCTGGGATGGTGTTCTAGACCCCCAAATAGCCAGCGGGTACGAGAGGAAAAAATGCATAGTGAGATTGCAGGTACCTATAAAAATAATAAAGTAGTATTGGATGGAGATTTTAACTTCCCATGGATTGACTAGGTCACCCAGAGTATAAAAGGACCATTCGGGGTGGAATTTGTCAAATATGTCTAAGAAAGTTTCTTAAATCAAGATGTAGAGGGCTCTATGCTACTCAGGCGGATGCAACACGAGACCTCCCCTCAGAAAACGAGGTCGGCCAAGTGACTGACGTGTCAGTCGGAGAGCACTTTGGGTCCAGTTACCACAACTGTCTTCATTTTAACATAGTTATGGAAATGAGTATACATTAGATTGTAAAGGGGGGAATTGGGTTCCTTAATTGAGTGCAAGACAAAAGATTGACAAACAGGGCAAGTTCATTGGAGACCAAGAGAAGGAATGTATGAAGATTTGAGTACATCCATAATGACGTCATGTTGTGAAGTTATGAAATTGAATACAAACTCCTACAGGCTGTAACGTACCAAAGTAAAATGTGAGGTGTTACTCGAGCCTGGGTTGTGCTTCATTGGAACATTGCAGTTGCCCTGGACTGAAATGTTAGCATGAGAGCAAAGTAGGTTATTGAAATGGGAAATAATGAGACGGTCAGGGCTCTTCCTACAGACAGAATGGGAGTGTTCCTCAATGCAGTCTCTGTTTGGTCTCCCCAATTTAAAGGAGACTGAATTGTGAGCAGCAATGACAGGAGACAGGATTGAAAGATTACAAGTGAAATGCTGCTTCATCTGGAAGGTGTGTGTTGGGTTGTTAAGAAATGAGGAATGAGTCAGCGATCTTTTCAAATGTCCAAATGTATTACCTACATGTAGACGACATAGTTCCACAACTTGGAGAGAGTAAGTACTACAGGTGCGAGAGGCCAGAGTAAATAAACTTGGAGCTGGATCAACACAGCAGACCAGACAGAATCAGGAGCAAAAAGGCAATATTTTGATATTGGACCTTTCGTCAGGACTGGCGAGGGGGAGGGGAGCCCAGAAATGGAGTGATGAGATATGGAAGGGTGAAGTGTAGGTATGATGGTGGTGTATACATGTAGGTATGAGGTTACTGTGATTGGTCAGTGGAAGCGTGGAGCAGATGTGTGAGTGAGAAGATGGACAGGTGGGTCTGGTCCGGGAGAAGGGACAGGGGATAAGGCTGCGTGTGGAGGGATTTTGAAGCTTCTGCAGTCAATATTGAGGCCATTGGGTATCAGCTTCAAAGGTAGACTCTCAGGTGGTATTCCTCTGACAGGGGACAGGCTTAGGATGGGCATGTCCCTGGAAGTGTTGAAGGGGGAATTGAAATGGAAGTTAACTGGAAAGTCGGGTTGGTTGTTGTGTTTAGAGCACTGATGCTCCATACAGAGCCTGATCCTGCCCCACCAAGCACGGCTCCATACTCCCGATGTGATCTCCTCTCTATCAGGGAGACCAAAGGGAGATTCAGGGACATATTCATGGAGCACCTGCTCTCTGCACGCTTTAACCAACCCTAAATTCCAGTTGCCATTCAATTACTCCCTCACACCCCCCCCCCCCCCCCCACCCTGCTCATCCAACCACAGGTCCATCCTTGGCCTCCTCTACTGTCAGAGTGAGGCCAAATAGAAACTAGGAAACACAACCTGATCTTTCAGTTTGAGTGCTTACAGTTCAGTGTTCTCAATATTGACTTCACTGGCTTCAAAACTCTCCACCCACAGCCTTATTCCATGTTCCCCTTCCCTTACCTGCCCTAAGATGCCCATCTTTCTATTCGCATATCCGCTGCACCCTTCCCACTGACCAATCACATTATCCCCCTACTTGCATCCCCTATCGTCATCCCATCTACGCTAACCTCAGCCCCACGCCCCTCCCTCTATTTTCTTCCCGGCTCCCCTTCCCCCGGACCAATCCTGATTAAGTCTTTCAGCCTGAAACGTTGACTTTCCTGTTCCATGGATGCTGTCTGACCCGCTGTGCTTTTTCAGCTTCATATGTATTGCGATATCCGCAACAACAGATTTTATTGTGCTTTCTAACATTTTATTTTAGTCTGCTTACTGATAAGCTTATCTCAACGTTCTCACCACAGGGTCAAGGAAACAGCCTCTTTGTCAGGAATGCTCCTGTCTGCTTCGAAATGATTTCCTTTGTTTTAACCGTACTTTCAAGTCTGCTGTTCGCAATAGCATTGCAAATTTCACTCTTGTTATGCTGTAGCTTAATCACACCACGTCCAATATACTTTACAATTTCCTTGTTCTTATACTCCACGCATCTATTCATAAACGTAAGGATCCATTAAGTCCTTTTATACAACAATTTCAACTTGCTTGGCCATTGGTAATTTCCTGTCTTCTGTGTCCCTCTCTCCTTACATTTACCAGTCCTCCCTCACTCCAAAATTTCCTGAAAGATCACCAGCAATGCCTCCACAATCACCTTCGGCATCTCTTTACAACTACGGTGTGTTCTCCAACTGGTCTCGCTGATTGATCCAACTTCATCTTCCCCAGCTCCTTCTCCTTACGGGTGGTCACTACACTCACCTCTACTCTCTGACTGTCTTGAAGTCCTGACATTTTGCTGGTGTCTTTCACCGTTAAGATTGTTGTAATGTATTCAATTCCTCTGCCATTCCATTGCTTCCCATAACTATTCAAACTTCATTTTCCAACATTCCTTTGTTTGTTCTTTACTCCCTGTCGTCCTTGGTATATGTCTAAAAATCTCTTTCAATGTTCTATTACATGATTAACAAGCGTAATATCAGATTTCAGCCTCTCCTCCCATTTGCTGTTCTTAGTTATTCGTGCTGGAACTTATAGGCTTCGTAATCGTCTAGATTCCCAATAATCTTCACCACACTGTGCGCATTTCCTTTTACTTTTATGCTGTCCCTAAGTTCGTTATCATGCACGGCTGCCTTGTCTTTCGCTGAATATCTATCTTCTTACTTGGGATTAATTTCTGATGTGCTGCTGAATTATCTCCAGAAACTCCTGTCATTGCTGCTTCACCATATTCCCGTGCGCAGCTCCCCTTCCGACTAACTCTGGCCAACGCCACCCTCATGTCTTTTTTGATACATTACTCAATTATAAGCCATCTCATCCAAAAGTGAGCATTAGATGTAAACTGAAGGAGGGAGGTTTGAGACATGGGACACGAAGAACGATTGGAGGATTTATTAACTAGATGGAAAGACAGTGACAAGAGAGAGAGAAAATATGGAGATATAAAAATAGGGAAGTCTACATGATTGATAAAATTAGATGTGCTTCCGTATTTGGTTTGACAATTCATTTGTGCTGTGGTTCTTTGTACAGTATTAATCCTTTCAACAGATTAATCTGGTGAATCCTGGATTTGATGCAAGAACTTTTATCTCCATCAATATGACAGGCACCAATTGTTGACAGAACCCAGCATATGTTTCCTGGTAGAAAATGGATTAACTGAAACAAGTTGGAACACCAGAAGCAGGAACTTATAACATCTGAGGAGAAACGAAAGTGTTCATAACGACGATTACCCCATTTTATCCTGAACTGATTTATATCTCAATATTCCGTCTACCTCAAAACCTGTCCACTCCCACCTTCACAATATTCCCAGTCTTCACTTCTGCCTCAACACTGTTTCTGAATAAACCATCATCCACACGTTTCCAATTACAATTCTCTTCTGGCAACTCTTCTCGTTACACATATTTTGATCACAAACTTTTTATTACCTCGACCTGGACCTATGCCAGGTGCAAAGTGTGAAGTCAATTTGATACTAAAATGAATTTCAGTATAACCTGTAACCTCACACGAGGGAGAGGATTGTGCTGTCAGTGACCAGGAAGTGACAGTTTCATTGAACTGTCTTGATTCGGGAACTTTCTGAGCAGGAGTGGGTGTCACGTCCATCATCTCCCAATTGCAGTGTTCCAATGTATTCACACAGTGGCGGAATCCATCTCTTCCTGCTGTTGAGGGTAATACCATCGTGGTGTCTCCACAATGGAAGGTACTGAAAATCTTCTACATATAATATGGGACAGATTGACTGGTGAAAATAAAAACATGATTAGCAGTAATAAAGTGAACTTACTCAAAAACTAATTGAATTGAAGGTTGGCAAGTTACTGCACCAAATGAGTTCCATCCGAGTTTTCAGGGAAGTGGAATTACAGCTAGTGAATGAGTTATAGAATCATACAGGACAGAAACAGACGCTTCGGTCCAACCAGTCCATGCTAAGTATTCCAATTCCAAAATAACTTAGTATAACCTGCCCGCACTTGGCCCATATCCGTACAAACCTTTCCTATTCATGTACTTATCCAAATGTCTTTTAAATGTTGTAAATGACAAGAAAGAAGTATTGATTACCCTACAAATTTCTTTAGACTCTGGAATTTCTCGTTCCTGCAGATTTAAAATGAGTTATTGTAAATATTGTAAATATTTAAAACCGGCGTGGGAGGTAAAACAAAAAAAGGTACCTTGATGTTATGTCTGAGGAAAATATTAGAACCTTTTATGAGAAATTTTATAACTCGACACTTGGGAAGCCATGATGTGACTTGGTACAGTCAGCTTAGACTTAGAAACCGGAAATCATCGTTGAGAAACCTGTGGAGTTTGTGTTAGTTGATACATCCACAATAGAGAACCAGTGGGAGTGGTGTATTTGAATTTGCAGAATACATTTTTTACATTGTTGCTAACAAGCGAGCAAAGGAAGTTAGAGTTCATTGGTAAGATGCAGACGGGGTGATCAGGATATACCACATGGATTGAGAATTGGTCAGTGCTGAGCTTCTTGCACTTTTATGGATTGAAGGCAGTTACTCATGGGATATCACAAGTTCCGGTATTTAAACCACAACAATTTGCAAGGCATAGAAATTATTTGGATGTGAGAAATAAACAGCATGCATCTCATTTTGTATTGATTAAACAGTACAAGGTTGAGAAGTGTTGTTTTTCAAAAGGACCTGAAAGTCCTTGATCATGAGTCACCAAAAATAGCACATCCAAGGCCGTAAGTATTAGCATCTTATATAGTATGCTGCCTTTCATTGTAATATGATTCAAGTGCATAAATAAAGCCGTCTTCCCGTATTTGTAAGGCTTGATGAGAGAGTATTTGGGGCACTGTGAAGAGGTATGAACTCCTTTGTAAGGCACGATCTCATTAACACAGACACAACTCAAGCAAGTATTAGCAGGCTAATCCATGAGGTGATGACTCCATGAGGAGACAGTGATGGAACTGAGTATTTAATCTGTCGTGCTAGGAGACAAAGAGGGATGATTGCGCTGAAATGTGAGGGTTAGCGACGATCACATATTTCTAAAAGAGACACTGTTAGGGTGAGAAATAATTAATTTATTAGATTTATTGTCACATGTGCATAAGTCCAGTGAAAGCTTTATTTGTGAGCAGTACAGGCAGATGACAGTAGGCAAGGACACACAGATCAAAGGGTGAAAAATAAATTTGGACAGAGTAAGGCGTGCAGGTTACAATGCGCACGACATTCAAAAAACATGATCAACATGAACAAGCTCATCATTATTTGGGGTTACAGAGTCCATTCGTCAGTCTAACATCGCATACTTTGTGTGCCTGAATGATCTCTCCCCACATTAATGTGCCGTCGGCATGAGGTCCTACAAGAAAAAATTAGAGAGTTAGGAGCCAACTTAACAAAATGGGTCCTCGGAGGTACTAATCTCAGGAATGCTACCAGTGTCAAGTGCTAGTCAGCATCGGAATGATCGAATAATCAGGAAGAATGTGTGTCTTGAGAGATGGTGCAGGAAGGAGGGCTTCCGATGTTTGGGATATTGGGACCGGTTCTGGGGGAGGTGGGACTATTACAAATTGGACGGTCTACATCTGGTAGATGGTCTACATCGACATTGTGAAGACAATGTTCGATGGAGTGCATTTGCTAACACTGTTGGGAAGGGTTTGAACTAATGTGGCAGGGGATCAGGAAACAAATCTCTTTGGTGAACAGAAAGGAGGTAGTAACTAAAGCCTAAGTAAATAGATAATGAAATCAGCATGACTGAGGGGAAAAGGAGGCAGGAAGCGGAGGATGACCACAGAGGGACTTGTAGTTTTAATGCAAGAAGTATAGTAGGTAAGGCAGATGAACTTATGGCTTGGAATAGTACCTGGGAATATAATGTTATTGATGTTACTGAGACTTGTTTGAGGGAATGGCGTGATTGGCAACTAAATATCCCAGGACATTAATGCTTCAGGCGGGGTAGAGAGGAAGGGAAAAGGGGTGGAGGAGAAGCGTCACTGGTCAAAGAAGATATTACAGCTGTGCTGAAGGAGGGCACCATGGAAGATTCGAGCAGTGAGGCAATATGGGCAGAGCTCAGAAATAGTAAGGGTTCAGTAACAATGCTGGGATTGTATTACAGGCCTCCTGACACCGATCAAGGTACAAATGTGTAGATAGATCACAGAAAGATGTCGGAGCAACAGGATGGTAGTGATAGGAGATTTTAATTTTCCCAACATTGACTGGGAAATGTTAGAGGTCTAGATGAAGCAGAATTTGTCAGGACCGTCGAGGAGCATTTTCTAGAGCAGTGAAGAAATAGTTCAACTCGGGAAGCGGCCATGCCAGACCTGGTGTTGGGAACTGAGCTCACCCAGGCGGTGGAAGTTACAGTGGGTGATTATTTTGGGAATAATGATCACAATTCCTTTAGTTTTACAGTAGTCATGGAGAAAGATGAGAGTGGTCCTAAAGGAAGACTGCTAAACTGGGGGAAGGCCAACTATAGCAAAATTTGGCAAGAGCTGGGTAACGAGGATTGGGAACAGCTGTTTGAAGAGAAATCGTATTTGATATGTGGGAGGCTTTTGGAGAAAGGTTAATTAGTGTTCAGGAGGGGACATATGTTCCTATGAAAATTATGGATAGAAATGGAAAGGTTAGGAAACCATGGATGACAAGTGATATTGTGAGATGAGCCAAACGGAAAAAGAATGTGTACATAATATCCAAATGAGTGAAGATATAGGAAGCCTTGGAAGAATATTGTGAATGTAGGACCAATCTGAAGTGAGGAATTAAGAGGACGAAAAGGGGTCATGAGATATCCTTAGCCAGCAGGATTAAGGAAAACCTTAAAGTTTTTTGGTCATATATAACGAGCAAGAGGGTAGCTAGAGAAAGGGCCCACTCAAGGACAAAGTAGAAAAGATATGCTTGGAGGCAGAGAAATCGGGAGAGATTCTTAATGAGCACATTGCATCAGTATTCACCAAGGAGAGGGGTTTGGTAGATGTTGAGGTTAGATCTTTGATTACACTTGGTCAAGTCTGCGTAAGGAAGGAGGAAGTGTTGTGATTTCCAAAAGACATCAAGAAGGATAAGGACAAGTCCCCAGGTCTGGATGGGATCTACCCAAGGTTACTGAGGGAAGAGAGAGAGGAAGTAGCTGAGGCCTTAACAGATATTGTTGCAGCTTCCTTGAACACGGGGGAGGTCCCTGGGGAATGGAGAATTGCTAATGGCGTCTCCTTGTTTAAGGAATAATCCAGCAAATTACAGACCTGTGAGCCTGACATCAGTGGTAGGGAAGCTATTGGAGAAGATACTGAGGGAATGGATATATACCCATTTGGCATAAAATGATTTTTCAGTGCTAGGTAGCATGGTTTTCTGCAGGTAAGGTAATGGCTTACAAACTTAATATAATTGTTTGAAGAGGTGACAAAGTTAATTAATGAGGGTAGGGATATAGATGTCATACAGATGGACTTTAGTAAGGCGTTCGATAAGTTTGAGGAGAAAGTGAGGTCTGCAGATACTGGTGATCAGAGCTGAAAATGTGTTGCTGGAAAAGCGCAGCAGGTCAGGCAGCATCCAGGGAACAGGAGAATCCAAGAAGGGCTTATGCCCGAAACGTCGATTCTCCTGTTCGATAAGTTTCCCCATGGTAAGCTGATGAAGAAGGTGAAGTTGCATGGGTGTTCTAGCTAGATGGATAGAGAACTGGTTAGGCAACAGGAGACAGAGGGTAATATTGGAAGGGAGCTTCTCAAAATGGAGATCTGTGACTAGTGGTGTCCCACAGGGGCCCTTGCTGGGACATTGTTTTTTGTGGTATACATAAATGATTTGGAGGAAGGTGTAGCTTGTTTCATTAGCAAGTTTTCAGGTGACACTAAGATTGGTGGAGTAACAGACAGTGAAGGGGACTGTTCGAGAATACAGCAGAATATAGGTAGAATGGAGAGATGGGCAGAGAAATGACAGATGGAGTTCAATCTGGACAAATATGAGGCGATGCATTTTGTGAGATCAAATCCAAGAGCGTACTATACAGTAAATAGAAAAGTATTGGGGAAAATTGATGTACAGAGACATCTAGGTGTTCAGGTCCATTGTTCCCTGAAGGTGGCAAGGCGATCAGTAGAGTGGTGAAGAAGGTGTGCGGCATGGTTTCCTCCATTGGACCGGGTATTGAATATAAGAGTTTGCAGGTCGTGTTCCAATTGTATAAGACTTTAGTTCAGCCACATTTGGAATACTGCATACAGTCTGGTCGCCACACTTGCAAAACGATGTGGATGCTTTGGAGAGGGCGCAGAGGAGTTTCACCAGGATGTTGCCTGGTATGTAGTATGCCAGCCATGAAGAGAGATTGAACAAATTAGGATTATTTTCATTAGATAGACGGTGGTTGAGGGGGAACCTGATCCTTGGATGGCGAGGGATATTGAGGATCTGTTAAGGACAATAAAGAAGGCATACATTGCGTTTAAGATATCGGGCTTAAGTCAATCCTTAGATGACTAAACAAAGTGTAGAAGCACCCTTAAGAGGGGAATCAGAATCCCAAAAAAACGACATGACATGGATCTCTCAGAAAAGGTGAAAGATAATCCCAAGAGG
Organism: Chiloscyllium plagiosum; assembly: GCF_037043375.1. NCBI lineage: Eukaryota > Metazoa > Chordata > Chondrichthyes > Orectolobiformes > Hemiscylliidae > Chiloscyllium > Chiloscyllium plagiosum. The sequence continues at coordinate 102,139,785 of NW_028270151.1, read as the reverse complement.
TTCTCTCGCCATACTAAGAGTAGAAGCGTGACTCAGGATAGATTAGGTCCCCTTACTCATAAGCATGGCTGTGCTTGTGTGGAATCACCAGGAGGTGGGGGGATATTGTTTAATGAATATTTCTCCTCCATGTTTACTCAGGAGCAAATGATGCATACTAAGGAAATAAGGAAAACAAGTGGGAATGTTTTGGCCCGCATACATATTACCAGAGTGGAGGTATTTGCTACCTTAAAGCACAATAAGGTGAATAAATCCCCTGGGCAAGAACATTTCCATCCTCGGATGTTATGGGAGGCTAGGGAAGTAATTGCAGAGGACTTTGCACAGATATTTGCTTCATCGTTTGCCACTGGAGTGGTTCCATTGTTTAAGAAAGGTTGCAAAGACAAGCCAGGGAGCTCCTAGTCAGTGAGCGGAACTTCAGTGTTCGGCAAGATGTTGGAGACGATAATGAGAGACAGGATGAACCAACATTTGTAAATGCAAGGTCTGATTAGAAATAGTCAGCATGGATTTGTGTGCGGAAATCATGTCTGACAATTTTTTAAAAATTGTTTCAAAGAGATTACTGCGAGAATGGATAAGGGTCGGACAATGGATGATCTGTATACGGACGTTAGTAAGACGATTGACAAGGTCCCATACAGCAGGTTAGTCAGTGAGTTTAGGTGACATGCGATCCAGAGAGAGCTAGCTAGTTGGATTCAAAATTGGCTCGATGGTAAGAAGCAGAGGGTGATTGTTGAAGATTGTTTCTCAGACTGGAGGTCTATAACTAATGGTGTGCCACAGGTGTCGGTGCTGAGACCTTTGTTATTTGTTATTTACATAAATGTTCTGAATGTGAATATACAAGGCATAATGAGGGCCATAAGATAAAGGAACACAAATTGAAATATTCAGCTCATCGAGTCTGCTCCACTATTCAATCATAGCTGGTAAGTTTCTTAACCCCATTCTTCTGCTTTCTCGCCCTAACCCTTGATCCCCTTGACAATCAAGAACCTGTCCATCTCAGTCTTATATATACTCATTAACGTGCCTTCTGTGGCATTGAATTCCATGGATTCACCACTCACTGGCTGAAGAGGTTTCTCTTTATTTCCGTTCTAAAAGCTGTTCCTTTTACTCTAAGGCTGTGCCCACGGGTCCTAGTCTATTCTACCAATGGAAACATCTTCACAACATCTATTCTGTCCAGACTATTCAGTATTCGGTAAGTTTCAATTAGATCTCCCGTCATCCTTCGAAAATCCATTGAGTAAAGATCCAGAGTCCTCAAAGTTTCCTCATATGTCAAGCTTTTCATTCCTGGGACCATTCTCGTGAAACTCCTATGAACACGTTCCAAGGCCAGTACATCTCTTCTGAGATACGGGGCCCAAAACAGCACAACATACTCCAAGTACTCCCAAGAAGATTACTGCATTTATGGATGATACAAAATTAGGAGGTATCGCTGATAGCGATGAACGTTATCAGAAATAATAGAGGGATTTTAATCTGATGGGGAAGTGAGCTGAGGATTGGCAACTACAATTAAATACAAATAAGTGGGAGGTGTTACACTTTGGAAAGTAAAACAAAGATAGGGCTAATAGAGTAAATGGTTAGGTTCTGAGGAGTGTTGTGAAACAGAGGGACCTCGGACCACAAGTCCATATTTCACTGGAAGAGGCATCACGGGAAAAATGGGCAGTAAAGAAGGCATTGAGCATGCTGACCTTCATCTTTAAAAAAATTGAATATAGGAGTTGGGACACTATGCTATCATTCTGTAAGTCGTTGGTGAAGCCACATTTGGAGTATTGTGTACAGTTTTGGTCATCCTATTAACCTGAAAAGAGTGCAAAGAAGTTTGACAAGGATATTGTCAGGACTAATAGGCCAGCGATATAAGGAGGGGTGGGCCAGGTTCGGATATCATCCCTTGGAACGTAGGAGAATGAGGGGGTGTTTTTATGGAGATGCATAATATCATGAGGGCCATATATAGGAAGAATGCGTAGAGTCATTTTCCCAGAGATGAGGGACTGAAAACTACAGGGCATAGTTTTAAGGTGAGAGGGTAAAGATTTAAGAAGGACCTGAGGGGCAACTTAATTATGCAGAGAATGTTTTTGAAATGGAATGGGCTGCCAGAAAAAGTGGTTGAGGCAGGTAAAATAGCAACATATTGAAAAATGAATTGATACATAGATGGGAACGGTTGAGAGCGATATGGTTCAAAGTGGGCAATTGGAATTAGTTGAGTGGGCAGCATGATCAGCATGGACCAAGTTTAGGCCAAAGGGCCAGTTTCCATGCTCGATCACTCTATAACTCAATGATACTCCATTTAAGTCAGTGACACAGTGACACTCCGACCTACACCAGCCCACACCACGTCACTGTCAGGGGGCACTCTGGGCTACATCAGCTCACACCATGTCACTGTCAGGGGGACACTCCGGGCTACAACAGCCCACACCATGTCACTGTCAAGGGAACACTCTGGGCTATACCATCCCACACCATATTGCTCTCGGGGGACACTCGTGGATCGAGCAGCCCACATCATTTCGCCATGCAGTGGCTTCTATAATTTGATTGTCGAAGGTGCAGATGTTATCTACCTGCTTGATAATGTTCTCTATGAGGTCAGTAATCCCCATCATACACTTGTCCTTTACTATGGAACAAGCCCGACTCTCTTTGCTGTGTAGGTAGTCGAGGGCATACCGGTTTTGCTGAGGAGATAGACGTAATTCTAAGAGCATGTCCTTACCTCCTGCTAAGTCCAAGCGGTCTCCTTGCCCAAGCGGGTTAGACCACAAATAAGATAGTTTCAATTTTGATGGCTAATAATTCCTGCAGATCCTCCTCAGGAAAGGGTACTGAGAAATGTATAAGCCAGAAACTGGGCTTTACTGTTACCCAAAGCCATACCACCCCTCTAATGCGCACAGAATGCATGTCAAAGTGAACGTTTGGTAGGGAAACCCCAGCCTCATTCCCAGGTAGTTGGGCAGGGAACAGTAGTTATGAAAACTGCCCCTACAGCTCCAGCACAGGGATTACCTATTTCATTAAGAACGATGAAGACAGTAACTTTGTCTTGGCTGACAAAAATAATGTTCAGGTTTAGTTTAGATAATGGAGGGGGCTTCCCAATATGAAGCAGGCCTGTCTTTGCGACTACCATGAAAGTATGGGTAGTCCGTAGCTGCAGAATATGGTCGCACAGGGCTCTTAGGGTGAAAGCTGTTCAATAAAAAGTGGTTGGTCTTTCAGTAAGAGATATGATTATTGTCCCAGACTGGTTGTTTCCATCCCACAACTGAGAAGATGGAGGTGCCATTAGGGGTCTCATAGTAAGGTGTGTGTCATTAAACACCACAAAGAACCTGAATATCCACAATAACAGAGACACACTCCTCCAGTAGGCTTATGCATGAGATGCGAGGCGCCACAGGGAAGCAATGGCAGTTGGAACATTGGACCAAGGCCCATAGAATAAACATAGTCACATTCATTTAAGTGCATCCCTATCCTGTACAGTTGTAACAAATTGAATAGGCTTCCCCACACTTATTATAGGAATTCCACAGGCTAGCAGGTGGGGATAAGTAATAATCTAAGGAAAGATTATATGCAATAAATGCCTAATAGGTATTCCATACTCCGTTGTTGAGATTCAGGAGGGGGACAGGGATCAAAGAGCCCTTTGCTGATGTGAGGGCGTAACAGACCACTTCATGCTGGCTGAATATTTTATGATGACTTTGCAAAAGCAAATTGTTAGTGAAGGGCGACATCTCCCTCTTTCTCTTTTCCGAGGTTCTGATTTAGGCCTCTTTGAGTAGAGGCAACGTTACCAGGAACACCGAAAGGACAACTGAAATCAAACTGGCACAAAACACCTTGACAGGGTAAAGACCATTGAGACTTGTTCTGTAAATGAACTGTCCGATCCTCTTGGTGCAGTTGACCATTGCCGCAGTCATTCTTGGTAACATTCTATGCATCAAAGGAATCAGTTTCCCGGGCACATAAGGACATCTTTTCAGCTTAAACGGTACACAGTTTCTGGTTGCTCAGGATCACAAGGGTAAACAGCCCCTTCTTCAGCACTAATGCTGGCGACAACGAGTCCACATAAGTTCGATCTTCATCATAATGGCCGTTCTGCATTAAAGATTAGGGTATGTAAAACAGAAGAAGAATTATGATTCGAAGCATGCAGCCATATCATCGTAGTCTGGTTTGTTACCAACTGATTCCGTTTCGTCTTCCAGGTCCCCATCATCTCCACTTCCATCATCACCACCACCACAACACCACCCAACCCCCCCTGACCCCCACCCCGGAAGGGGCTCATCTAATGACCTTGGAATGATGACGGTGAACCCAGGCGGAATGCCCGGCGACCTTAACAGCAGTCAGGCTGGTGAGGAGAACATGGAAGGGCCCTTGCCATTGAGATTGGAGGCTGCAGCTTGTCCAAATAATGATGAGAATAAAGAGTTGGGATATTAAACAGTTTGGATATTGTTGAGCGAGGGGAGCAACACAGACCTTAGAATGAAGATCTCCCAAAACCTTGGTCAAAGAAAGAAGACAGGAGGACATATGCTCAGTCATGTGTTTGAAAGGAATAGGGGAAGAGGCATCATTCCAAGGTGAGACGACAGCTCGACCTCGGATGATTTCGGCTGGGGACAAGCGAGTTTTCCCCACAGGGGTTTCTTGTAGGTGGAACAATACCAGAGGCACCAACCTAACCCAGAACAGACCTGTCTCAGAAGTCCATTTGGCAAGTTTAGTTTTCAGACTCTGATCACCATGCTCCACGAGCCCTGCAGCCTGTGGGCAATAAGCACAATGAAGTTGGTGGTGGATCCCAAAATGAGAGCATAATTCCTCATTAATATCTCCAATAAAATGGGGGGCATTGTCAGAACGTAGACAAAACCAAATGCCAAAGCAGGTAATAATCACCTTGAATAAAATATTTACAACAATTTTAGCAGTAGCGTTGGAAGTGGGGTAAGCTTCTACCCATCAAGGAAAAAAAAACAACAATGACCAAAACATACTTATAGTGCTGACAACTTTGCAACTCAATGAAGTCTTTAAACATCTTTTGAAGTTGGCATTGTTTTGTCAGAGATCGACTCACACTTGTCAGAGAACATAGAACATAGAAGGTACAGCACAAAACAGTCCATTTGACCCACGATGTTGTGCCGAGATTTAATCCTAATGTAAAATATAGTAACAACCTACGCACCCCTCAACTCACTGCTATCCATGTGCATGTCCAGCAGTCGCTTAAATGTCCCCAATGACTCTGCTCCCACCACGACCAGTGATAACGCATTCCATGCATTCACAACTCTCTGTGTAAAAAAAAACAACTACCTCTGACATCTCCTTTATGCCTTCCTCCTAATATTTTCAAACTATGAGTTCGAGTACCAGTCATTCCTACCTTGGGGAAAATTCTCTGGCAATTGACTATCTGTTCTTCTCATTATTTTGTCCACCTCTGTTTGGTCTCCTCTCTTCCTCTTTCTCTCCAGAGAGAAACGTCCGAGCCTATTCAACCACTCTTCATAAGGCAAGCCCTCCAGTCCAAGCAGCATCCTGGTAACCATCTTTGCACCCTGTCCCAAGCCGCTGTATCTTTCCTATAGTATAGCGACCAGAACCGGATATAATATTCCAAGTATTGCCTCACCAGGGACTTGTAGAGCTGCAGCAAAACCTCATGGCTCTTAAACTCTATCCCCCTGTTAATGAAGGCCAAAACATTATATGCTTTCTTAACAACCCTATCCACTTGTGTGGCAACTTTGAGGAATATATGTACTTGCACACCAAGATCCCTCTGTTCCTCCACACTGCCAAGAATCCTGTCTTTAGTCCTATATTCAGCATTCGAGTTCCACCTTCCGAAATGCATCACTTCGCATTTATCCAGGTTGAACTCAATCTGCCATTTCTCAGCCCAGCTCTGCATTCTATGTCGCGCTGCATCCTGCATAGCCCTCTATACTATCAACGACATCTCCAAACTTTGTGCCATCTGCAAATTTACTAACCCACACCTCAACCTCCTTTTCCAAGTCATTTGTAAAAACTACAAAGAGCAGAGGCCCAAGTACAGAACCCTGCGAGACCCCACTTAACACTGTCGTCCAGGCAGAATACTCTCCATCTACAGCCACTCTCTGCTTTCTGTCAGCTAGCCAATTCTGTACATACCTGTTTAATGCCTGGAAACAGAGTGTTGATGGATGGTTGTCTGTGAATGTCTGATTAATGGTCGGTGAGCGGGTGGTGGTGCAGGGTTGTGTGTGTTTTCTGTCCATATCTGTTTAATGACTGGAGACAGACTGGTGGTGGTCGAAGGTTGTGTGTGTATTTCTGTGCATATCTGCTCAATGGAAAGAGAATAGGGTGGTAGTGGAGGGTTGTGTGTGTGTGTGTGTTTCTGTGTATCTCTGTTTAATGGCAGGAGATAGGGTTATCGTGGAGGGTTGTGTGTGTGATTATGTGTATTCTATTTAAGGACTGGAGACAGGGTAATGGTAGAGGGTTATGCGTGTGTATTTCTGATAATATCTGCTCAATGGCAGGAGAACAGGGTGGTGGTGGATGGTTGTGTGTGTGTGTTTCTGTGTATATGTGCGTAATGGCAGGAGACAGGGTGGTGGTGTGTGTGATTCTGTGTATATCTGTTCAATGGCAGGAGACAGGGTGGTCGTGGAGGGTTACCTGTGTGTTCCTGCATGTATCTGCTTAATGGCAGGAGGAACGTTGTTCATGGAATATTGTGAGTGTATGTGTGTTTCTGCGTATATCTATTTAATGGCAGGAGACAGGGTGGTGATGGAGGGTTGCGCATGTCTGTGCGTTTTTGTGTATATCTGTTTAAGGACAGTAGGCAGGGTGTTCGTGGAAGGCTGTGTGTGTGTATTTCCGTGTATAGCTGTTTGATGACAGGAGTCAGGGTGGTGAAGGAGGTTTAAGTGAGTGTGCGTGTGTGTTTCTGTGCATATGTGCTTAATGGCACGAGACAGGGTGGTGATAGAGGGTAGATATCTGTGTTTCTGTGTCTAAGTGCTTACTTTAGGAGACAGGGTGGTGGTGGAGGATTTTGTGTGTTTGTGTTTCTGTGTATATCTGTTAAATGGCAGGAGGCAGCGTGTTGGTGAAGTGTTGTCTGTGTGTTTTTTTCTGAGTCTGTCTGTTTAATGCTGGTGTTAGGGTGATGGTGAAGGGATGTGTATGTTTTTTGTATTTATCTGCTCAATGCCAGGAGGCAGACTGGTGTTGATGGAGGGTTGTGTGTGTGTCTGTTTCTGTGTATATATGATTAATTGCAGGAAACAGGGTGACGGTGGAGGGTTCTCCATGTATGTGTGTTTCTGTGTATATCTGTTTAAGGGCAGGAGACGGCGTGGTGGTAGAGGTTTGTGGGCGTGTATCTGTGTATATCTGATTTAAGGGCTGGAGACAGTGTGGTGGTGGAGGGTTGTGCGTGTGTGTTTCTGTGCATATCTGATTAACGGCAGGAAACAGGGTGGTAGTCGAGTGATATGTGTGTGTTTGTGTATATATCTGCTTAGTGGCAGGAGACAGGGTGGTGGTGGAGGGTATAGTGTATGTGTTTCTGTGTCTATGTGCTTACTGGCAGTAGACAGGGTGGTAGTGGAGGGTTCTGTATGCATTTGCGTTTCTGCATCAGTAGGCAGTGTTCATAGAATATAGAACATTACAGCGCAGTGCAGGCCCTTGGGCCCTCGATGTTGCGCCGACCTGTCATACCAATCTGATGCCCATATAACCTACACTATTCAATGTATGTCCATATGCTTGTCCAATGACGACTTAAATTAACTTAAAGTTGGCAAATCTACTACCATCGCAGGCAAAGCATTCCATACCCTTACTACTCTCTGAGTAAAGAAACTACCTCTGACATCTGTCGTATATCCATCACCCCTCAATTTAAAGCTATGCCCCATCATGCTGGCCGTCACCATTCTTGGAAAAATGCTCTCCCTGTCCACCCTATCTAACCCTCTGATTATCTTATTATCTCTATTAAGTCACCTCTCAACCTTCTTCTCTTTAACGAAAACAGCCTCAAGTCCCTCAGCCTTTCCTCGTAAGACATTCTCTCCATACCAGGCAACATCCTAGCAAGTATCCTCTGCACCCTTTCCAAAGCTTCCACATCCTTCTTATAATGCAGTGACCAGAACTGTACACAATACTCCAAGTGCAGCCGGACTAAAGTTTTGTACAGCTGTAGCATGACCTCATGGTTCCGGAACTCGATCCCTCTATTAATAAAAGCTAAAACACGGTATGCCTTTTTAACAACACAGTCAAGCTTGGTGGCAACTTTCAAGGATCTGTGTACCTGGACACCGAGATCTCTCTGCTCATCTACACTACCAAGAATCTTACCATTAGCCCAGTACTTTGCATTCCGGTTACTCCGACCTAAGTGCATCACCTCACACTTGTCTGCATTAAACTCCATTCGCCACCTCTCAGTTCAGCTCTGCAGCTTATCTATGTCTCTCTGTAACCTACAACTTCCTTCGTTACTATCTACAACTCCACCAACCTCAGTGTCGTCTGCAAATTTACTAAACCACCCTTCTACGCACTCATCCAGGTCGTTTTTAAAAATGACGAACAGCAGTGGACCCAATACCGACCCTTGCAGCACGCCACTAGTAACTGGACCCCAGGATGAACATTTCCTATCAAACACCACCCTCTGTCTTCTTTCAGCAAGCCAATAACTGATCCAAACTGCTATATCTCCCACAATCCCATTCCTCCACATTTTGTACAGTAGCCTTTGTGGAGAACCTTATCGAACGCCTTGCTGAACTCCATATACACCATATCAACCGGTTTACTCTCATCTACCTGTTGGGTCACCTTCTCAAAGAACTCAATACGGTTTGTGAGGCACGACCTAACCTTCACAAAACAGTGCTGACTATCCATAATCAAATTATTCTTTTCCAGATGATTATAAATCCTATCTCTTATAACCTTTTACAACACTTTACAAACAACTGAAGTAAGGCTCACTGATCTGTCATGACCAGGGTTGTCTCTACTCCCCTTCTTGAACAGGGGAACCAAATTTGCTATCCTCCAGTCTTCTGGCACTATTCCAGTAGACAATAACGATTTAAAGATCAATGCAAATGCTCGGCAATCTCCTCCCTGGCTTACCAGAGGATCCTAGGATAAATCTCATCCGGCCCAGGGGACTTACCTATTTTCGCACTCCGCAGGATTTCTAATACCTATTCCTTGTGAACCTCAATCCCACCTAGTCTAGTTGCCTGGATCTCAGTATTCTCCTCGACAACATTGTCGTTTTCTAGAGTGAACACCGTCGAAAAAAATTCTATTAGTGCTTCCCCTATGTCCTCTAACTCCTGACACAACTTCCCATTAATATCCTTGGATTTGCACTACTGTTACTCTTGTCATTCTTTTATTCCTTAAATACCCATAGAAAGGTTAGGGTTTACCCTGATCCTATCCGCCAACAATTTCTCATGTCTCCTCCTGGCTCTTCTGAGCTCTCTCTTTCGATCTTTTCTGGCTACCTTATAACGCTCAAGCGCCCTAACTGAGCCTTTACATCACATCCTAACATAAGCCTCCCTCTTCCTCTTGACCAGAGATTCCACTTCCTTCATAAACCACGGCTCTCGCGCTCTCCAGCGTCCTCCCTGCTGTCAGGTACATACTTATCTCGGACACTCAGGAGCGTTTCGTTGAATAGCTCCACATTCCTAATATGCCCATCCCCTGCAGGTTCCTTCCCCATCTTATGCTTCCTAAATCTTGCCTAATTGCAACGTAACTGCCGTTCCCCGTGTAAATTTCGTGGAAGGTTGTGTGTGTGTGTGTGTATTTACGTGTATAACTGTTTGATGACAGGAAACAGGGTGGTCAAGAAGGTTTGAGTGAGTGAGTGTGTGTGTGACTGTTTCTGTGTATATGTGGTTAATGACACGAGACAGTTTGGTGTGTGTGTGTGTTTTTGTGTATGTCTGTCCAATGACAGGAGGCAGGGTGTTCATGGAGTGTTGTGTGGGCTTGTGTGTGTGTGTGTGTGTGTGTGTGTGTATGTGAGTTTCTGCGTATATCTGTTTCATGGCAGGAGACAGGATGATGGTGGAGGGTAGATTGTCTGTGTTTCTGTGTCTATGTGCCTACTGGTAGGGGACAGGTGGTGGAGGGTTGTGAGTGTGTGCGTGTGTGTGTGTGTGTGTTTCTGTGTATATCTGTTTAATGCCAGGAGACAGAGTGTTGGTAGGTTGGGAGTCTGTGTGTTTTATTTTGTGTGTATGTCTGTTCAATGGTAGGTGATAGGGTGGTGGTGCAGGGTTGTGTGTGTTTTTCTACATATGTCTGCTTAATGACAGGAGACAGACTGGTGGTAATGGAGGGTTGTGTGCGTGTGTGTTTCTGTGTATATTCGATTAATTGCAGGAAACAGTGCGGTGGTGGAGAGTTGCGCGTGTGTTTCTGTGCATATCTGTTTAATGGCAGGAGACAGGGTGGTCGTGGAGGGTTGTGTGCGCGTGTTTCTGTGTATATCTGAATAACGGCAGGAAACAGGGTGGTGGTCGAGGGATGTGTGCGTGTGTGTTTCTGTGTATATCTATTTAAGGGCTAGAGACAGAGTGGTGGTGGAGGGTGCTTTGTGTGTGTTTCTGTGTATAACTGTTTACTGGCAGGGGGTGGCATGTTGGTGGTGGAGGGTTGTGTGTGTTTCTGTGTACATGTGCTTAATGGCAGGAGACATAGTGGTGTGTGTGTGTGTTTCCTGTGTATACCTGTTCAATGGCAGGAGACAAGGTGGGCATGGAGGGTTGTGTTTCTATTCAATCGTATTTCTATTCAATCGCAAGAGGCAGGGAGTGTTGGAGGGTAGAGTGTCTGTGTTTCTGTGTCTGTGTGCTTACTGGCAGGAGACAGGGTGGTGGTGGAGGGTTATGTATGTATGTGTGTTTCTGTGTATACCTGTTTACGGTAAGTAGGCAGGATGTTCGTGGAAGGTTGTATGTGTGCGTGTTTCTGTGTATATGTGTTTAATTGCAGGAGACAGGTGGGTGGTGGAGGTTTGTGTATGTGTTTCTGCATATACCTGTTTAATTGCAGGAGACAGGGTGGTGATGGAGGGTGGTATGTGTTTGTTTCTGATTATATCTGTTTCATGGCAGGAGACATGGTGGCGGTTGAGGGTTGTGTGTGTGTTAATGTATATACCTGTTTAATTAGAACATAGAACATAGAACATAGAACATAGAAGAATACAGCGCAGTACAGGCCCTTTGGCCCTCGATGTTGCGCCGATCCAAGCCCACCTAACCTATACTAACCCACTATCCTCCATATACCTATCCAATGCCCGCTTAAATGCCCATAAAGAGGGAGAGTCCACCACTGCTACTGGCAGGGCATTCCATGAACTTACGACTCGCTGAGTGAAGAACCTACCCCTAACTTCAGTCCTATATCTACCCCCCCCCCCTTAATTTAAAGCTATGCCCCCTTGTAATACCCGACTCCATACGCGGGAAAAGGTTCACACTGTCAACCCTATCTAACCCCCTAATCATCTTGTACACCTCAATCAAGTAACCCATAAAACTTCTTTTCTCTAATGAAAACAGCCCCAAGTGTCTCAGTCTTTCCTCATACGATCTTCCTTCCATACCAGGCAACATCCTGGTAAACCTCCTCTGCACCCGTTCCAGTGCCTCCACGTCCTTCCAATAGTATGGCGACCAAAACTGCACACAATATTCCAGATGCGGCCACACCAGAGTCTTATACAACTGCATCATGACCTCAGGACTCCGGAACTCAATTCCTCTACCAATAAAAGCCAGTACGCCATATGCCTTCCTCACCGCACTATTTACCTGGGTGGCAACTTTCAGAGATCTGTGTACATGGACACCAAGATCCCTCTGCTCATCCACACTACCAAGTATCCGACCATTAGCCCAGTACCCCATCTTTTTGTTATTCTTCCCAAAGTGAATCACCTCACACTTAGCTACATTGAATTCCATTTGCCACCTTTCTGCCCAGCTCTGCAGCTTCTCTATATCCTGCTGTAACCTGCCACATCCTTCCTCACTGTCAACTGCAGGAGACAGGGCGGTGATGGAGGGTGGTATGTGTTTGTTTCTGATTGTATCTGTTTCATGGCAGGAGACATGGTGGCAGTTGAGGGTTGTGCATGTGTGTCTGTGTATATCTGCTTAATGGCAGGCAACAAGATGTTGGTTGGGGGTTTTGTGTCTGTGTGCGGGTTTCCGTGTACATTTGTTTAATGGCAGAAAATAATTTGATGGTTAACAGTTGTGTATTTGTGTCTTTCTACGTATAACTGTTCAATGGCAGGAGACAGGGTTGTGATGGAGGGTTGTGTGTGTGTGTTACTGTGCATGTCTGTTTAAAGGCAGGAGACAGGATGATGGCGTTGAGATGTGTTTGTGTTTCTGTTTATATCTGTTTAATCGCCGGAGAGTGTGATGGTGGAGGGTTGTGTGTGTGTTTCTGTGTACATCTGATCAATGGCAGAAAACAACTTGGTGGTGTAGTGTTGCGTCTGTGTGCTTCTGTGTATATCTGTTTAATTGCAGGATACAGGTTGGTGGTGGAGGATGGTATGTGCTTGTTTCTGAGTACATCTGTTTCATGGCAGGAGACATGGTGACGGTTGATGGTTGTGCGTGTGTATCTGTGCATATCTGCTTAATGGCAGAAAAACAATGTGGTGGTGTACGGTTGTGTGTGTATTTCTATGTATATCTGTTTAATGGCAGGAGACAGGGTGGTGGAGGAGGTTGGTGTGTGTGTGTGTGTGTTTGTGTGTATATATGTTTAATTGCAGGAGACCGGGTGGTGATGGAGGGTTGTTTGTATGTTTCTGCAAATATCTGTTTAATTGTTAAATGACAGGAAACAAATTGCTGTTCAAGGGATGTGTGTGTGTGTGTGTGTGTGTGTGTGTGTGTGTGTGTGTGTGTGTGTGTGTGTGTGTGTGTGTGTGTGTGTGTGTGTGTGTGTGTGTGTTTATGTGTATATCTGTTTCATGGCAGGAGACAGGCTGGTGGTCGATAGTTTTGTGTGCGTATTTCTGTGTATATTTGCTCATTGGCACGAGAATAGAGTGGTGGTGGAGGGCTGTGTGTGTGTTTCAGTGCATATCTGTTTAATGCCAGGAGACAGGGTGGTGATGTAGGGTTGTGTGTGCGTGTTTCTGCGCTTATCTGTTTAATGGCAGAAGACAGGGTGGTGATGGAGGGTTGTGTGTGTATTTCTGTGTGTACCTGATTAATAGCAGGAGACAGGGTGTTCGTGGAGTGTTGTGTGCGTGTGTTTCTGTATACATCTATTTAAGGGCTGGAGACAGGGTGGTGGAGGAGGGTCGTGTGTGTGCGTGTTTCTGTGTATAACTGTATAATGACAGGAGACAAGGTGGTGCTGGAAATATGTGTATATGTTTCTGTATGGATCTGTTTAATTGCAGAACACAGTGGTGGAGGAGGGTGGTGTGTGTGTGTTTCTGCATATATCTATTTAATGGCAAGAGACAGTATGGTGGTGGAATGTAGAGTGTCTGAGTTTCTGTGTCTATGTGCTTACTGGCAGGAGACAGGGTGGTGGTGGAGGGTTGTGCATGTACGAGCGTTTCTGTGAATATCTGTTTAAGGGGAGTAGGCAGGGTGTACGTGGGAGATTGTATGTGTGTTTCTGTGCATATCTGTTTAATGGCAGGAGTCAGGGAGCTGGTCGAGAATTTGTGTGTGCTTGTTTCTGTGTATACCTATTTAATGACAGGAGACAAGGTGGTGGTTGAGGATTGTGTGTGCATTTCTGTGTATATCAGCTCAATGGCAGGAGACAGGGTGGTCTTGGAGGATTGTGTGAGTATGTGTTTCTGTTAATATCTATTTAAGGGCTGGAGACAGGGTGGTGGTGATGGAGGGTCTTGAGTGTGTGTTCTTGTGTATATCTGATTAAAGATAGGAAACACGGTGATGGTGGAGGGATGTGTGTGCGTTTCAGTGCATTTCTGTTTAATTACATGAGACAGGGTGGTGATGTAGGTTTGTCTGTGCGTGTTTCTGTGTATATCTGTTTAGTGGCAGGAGACAGGATAGTGATGGAGGGTTGTGTGTGTATTTCTGTGTGTACCTGTTTAATAGCAGGAGACAGGGTGTTCTTGGAGGGTTGTGTGCGTGTGTTTCTGTATACATCTATTTAAGGGCTGAAGACAGGGTGGTGGTGGAGGGTCGTGTGTGTGTGTGTTTCTGTGTATAACGGTATAATGACAGGAGACAGGGTGGTGCTGGAAATATTTGGGTATCTTTCTGTATATGTCTGTTTATTTGCAGGACACAGTGTTGGAGGAGGGTGGTGTGTGTGTGTGTTTCTGCATCTATCTATTTAATGGCAAGAGACAGTATGGTGGTGGAATGTAGAGTGTCTGTGTTTCTGTGCCTATGTGCTTACTGGCAGGAGACAGGGTGGTGGTGGAGGGTTGTGTATGTATGTGTGTTTCTGTGAATATCTGTTTAAGGGGAGTAGGCAGGGTGTACGTGGGAGATTGTATGTATGTTTCTGTGTATATCTGTTTAATGGCAGGAGTGAGGGTGGTGGTCGAGAGTTTGTGTGTGTTTGTTTCTGTGTATATCTGTTTAATGACAGGAGACAAGGTGGTGGTCGAGGATTGTGTGTGCATTTCTGTGTATATCAGCTCAATGGCAGGAGACAGGGTGGTGATGGAGGATTATGTGTGTTTCTGTATATATCTGTTTAATGGCAGGAGACAGGTTAGTCGTGGAAGGGTTGTGCGTGTATGTGTTTCTGTGTATATCTGTTTAAGTGCTGAGGACAGGGTGGTGGTGGAGAGATAAGTGTGTGTTTCATTGCATATCTGTTTAATGACAGGAGACAAGGTGATGGTAGAGCGATGTATGGGTCTGTGTTTCTGTGTATATCTGTTTAGTGGCAGGAGACAGGGTGTGGAGGGAGTATGTGCGTGTTTCTGTGTATATCCATTTAATTGCAGGAGACAGGTTGGTGGTGGTGGGTTGGGTGTGTGTTTCAGTGCATATTTGTTTAATGGCAGGGGACAGGGCGGTGGTGGAGGGTGGTGTGTGCGTGTTTCTGTGTATATCTGTATAATCGTAAGAGACAGGGTGGTGATGGAGGGTTGTGTGTGTTTGTGTTCCTGTGTATATCTGTTTAATGACAGGAGACAGGGAGGTGGTGAAGGGTTGTCTGTATGTTTCTGTAAATTTCTGTTTAATAGCAGGAGACAGTGTGGTGGTGGAGGATGGTGAGTGTGTGTTTCTCTGTATAACTGTTTAATGGCCGAAGACAGGGTAGTGCTGGAGTTTTATGTGTATATTTTTGTATGTATCTGTTTAGTTGCAGGAGACAGGGTGATCGTGGAGGGTTGTGCGTGTGTTTCTGTGCATATCTGTTTAATGCCAGGAGACAGAGTGTTGGTGTAGTGTTATCTGTGTGTGCTTTTTTCTGTGCATGTCTGTCTAATGGTAGTTGAGAGGATGGTGGTGCAGGGTTGTGTGCGTTTTTCTGTATATATCCACTTAATGACAGAAGACAGACTGGTGTTCGTGGAGGGTCGTGTGTGTGTGTTTCTGTCTATAGATGATTAATGCAGGAAAAGGGTGGTGGTGGAGGGTTCTGCATGTGTCTGTGTTTCCGTGTATATCTGTTTAATGGCAGGAGACAGGGTGGTGGTCGAGAGTGGTGTGCGTTTGTTTCTGTGTATATCTGTTTAATAGCAGGAGACAGGGTGGTGGTCGAGAGTTGTGTATGTTTGTTTCTGTGTATATCTGTTTAATGGCAGGAGAGAGGGTGGTGGTGGAGGGTAAGGTGTGTGTGCATTTCTGTGTGTATCTGCTCAATGGCAGGAGACAGGGTGGTCTTGGAGGGTTGTGTGAGTGTGTAATTTCTGTTATTATCTATTTAAGGGCTGGAGACAGGTTGGTAGAGGTGGAGGGTCTTGAGTGTGTTTTCCTGTGTATATCTGATTAAAGGCAGGAAACACGGTGATGTAGGGTTGTGTGTGCGTGTTTCTGCGTATATCTGTTTAATGGCAGGAGACGGAGTGGTGATGGAGATTTGTGTGTGTATTTCTGTGTGTACCTGTTTAATAGCAGGAGGCAGGGTGGTGATGGAGGGTTGTGTGTATATTTTTGTGTGTACCTGTTTATTAGCAGGAGACAGGGTATTCGTGGAGTGTTGTGTGCGTGTGTTTCTTATACGTCTATTTCAGGGCTTGAGACAGGGTGGTGGTGGAGGGTAGTGTGTGTGCGTGTTTCTGTGTATAACTGTTTAATGACAGGAGACAGGGTGGTGCTAGAAATATGTGTGTATGTTTCTGTATGTATCTGTTTACTTGCACGAGACAGGGTGTTGGAGGAGGATGGTGTGTGTGTTTCTGTGTATATATGTTTAATTGCAGGAGGCAGGGTGGTGGTGGAGGGATTTGTAAATGTGTTGCTGTGTATATCTGTTTATGGGTAGGAGACAGGATGTTCGTGGAGGCTTATGTGTGCGTGTTTCTGTGTAGATCTGTGTAATGGCAGGAGACAGGATGGTCGTAGTGGATTGTATGTGTGTGTTTCTGATTATATCTGTTTAATGGCAGGAGACAGTGTGGTCGTGGATGATTGTGTGTGTGTGTGTGTTCCTGTGTATATCTGTTTAATCACAGGAGACAAGGTGGTCATGAAGTGTTTTGTGTGTGTGTTTCTGTTATATTTGTTTCATGGCAGGAGATCGGAAGGTGGTTTAGAGTTTTGTGTGTTTCTGTTTTTATCTGTTTATTGACCGTAGGCAGGGTATCAGTAGAGGGTTGTGTGTGTGTGTGTGTGTGTGTGTGTGTGTGTGTGTGTGTGTGTGTGTGTGTGTGTGTGTGTGTGTGTGTGTGTGTGTGTGTGTGTGTGTGTGTGTGTGTGTTCTGTGTATAGATGCTTAATAGCGGGAGACAACGTGGTGGTGGAGGGTTGTGTTGTGTGTTTCAATGTATATCTGATTAATGGCAGGAAACAGGGTTTTGATGGAGGGTTGTGTGTGTGTGTTTCTGTGTATATCTGTTTAAGGGGTGACAGCATGATGGTGGAGGGTTATGTGTGTGTGTTTCTTCATATATTTGTTTAATGGCAGGAGACAGGGTGGTGGTGGAGGGAATATGTGTGCGTTTCTGTGTATATCTGTTTAATTGCAGGAGACAGGTTGGGTGTGTGTGTGTTTCAGTGCATATCTGTTTAATGACAGGAGACAGGGTGGTGGTGGAGAATGGTGAATGCGTGTTTCTGTGTAAAACTGCTTAATGGCCGGAGACAGGGTGGTGCTGGAGTTTGGTGTGTGTATTTCTGTATGTATCTGTTTAATTGCAAGAAACAGGGTGGTCGTGGAGGGTTGTGTGTGTGTTTCTGTGTATATCTGCTTAATGACAGAAAACAAATTGGGTATCAATGGTTGTGTGTGTGTGTGTGCGTTCCTGTATATATCTGTTTAATGGCAGAAAACAATGTGGTGGTCGAGGGTTGTGTGTGCGTTTCTGTTTGTGTCTGTTTAATGGCAGGGGACAGGGTGATGGTGTCGAGATGCGTGTGCGTTTCTATTTATACCTGCTTAATCGCCAGAGAGTGTGTGATGGTGGACGTGTGTGTGTGTGTGTGTGTGTATCTGTGCAATGGCAGCAGACAGGATATTCGTGGAGGCTTGTGTGTGCGTGTTTCTGTGTATATCTGTTTAATGGAAGGAGACCGAGGTGGTTTAGTTTTGTGTTTGTTTCTGTGCATATCTCTTTATTGAGAGGAGGCAGGGTGTTAGTGGAGAGTTGTGCGTGTGTTTCTGTGTATATCTGCTTAATAGCGGGAGACAGCGTGTTGGTGGAGTGTTGTGTTGTGTGTTTCAGTGTTTATCTGATTAATCGCAAGAAACAGGGTGTGGTGGAGGGTTTTGTGTCTGTATGTTTCTGTGTATATCTGGTTAATAAGGTGACAGCATGATGGTGGAGGGTTGTGTGTGTGTGTGTTTCTGCATATATTTGTTTTATGGCAGGAGACAGGGTGATGGTGGAAGGTTGTGTGCTTGTGTTTCTGTCTATATCAGTTTAATAACAGGAGACAGGTATTGGTGCAGGTTGGTGTGTATGTGTTTCTGCATATCCCTGTTTAATGGTGGGAGGCAGGGAAGTCGTGGAGGGTTGTATGTGTGTGCGTGTGTTTTTCCGTGTATATCTGCTTAATAGCGGGATACAACGTGGTGGTGGAGGGTTGTGTTGTGTGTTTCAGTTTATAGCTGAAAAATGTGTTGCTGGAAAAACGCAGCAGGTCAGGCAGAATCCAAGAGGCAGGAGAATCGACGTTTCGGGCATAAGCCCTTCTTCAGGAATGAGCGGGGTTTGCCAAGCAGGCTAAGATAAAAGGTATGGAGAAGTGACTTGGGGGAGGGGCGTTCGGAATGCAGTAGTTGGAAGGAGGTTAAGGTGAGGGTGATAGGCCAGAGAGGGGGTGGGGCGGAGTGGTCGGGAAGAAGACCATAGCAACACGACGGTTGGAGGAAGAGCGCCTCATCCTCCGCCTAGGAACCCTCCAACCAAAGGGATGAATGCAGATTTCTCCAGCTTCTTCATTTCCCCTCCCCACACCTTATCTCAGTCCCAACCCTCGGACTCAGCACCGCCTTCTTGACCTGCAATCTTCTTCCCGACCTCTCTGCCCCCACCCCCTCTCCGGCCTATCACCCTCACCAAAACCTCCTTCCACATATCGCATTCCCAATGCCCCGCCCCAAGTCGCCCGAAACGTCGATTGTCCTGCTCTCTGGATGCTGCCTAACCTGCTGCGCTTTTCCAGCAACACATTTTTCAGCTGTGATCTACAGCATCTGCAGTCCTCACTTTCTCCCTGTTTCAGTGTATATCTGATTAATGGCAGGAAACATGGTTTTGGTGGAGGGTTGTGCGTGTGTGTTTCTGTGTAGATCTGTTTAATTGAAGGAGACAGCGTGCTGATAGAGGGTTAGGTATGTGTGTTTCTGCATATATCTGTTTAATGACAGGAGACAGGGTGGTGGTGGTGGGTTGTCTGTATGTTTCTGTAAATTTCTGTTAATAGCAGGAGACATCGTGGTGGTGGAGAATCGTGAGTGTGTTTCTGTGTATAACTGTTTAATGGCCGGAGACAGGGTAGTGCTGGAGTTTTGCGTGTGTATTTCTGTCTGTATTTGTTTAATTGCAAGAGACAGGGTGGTCGTGGAGGGTTGTGCGTGTGTGTTTCTGTGTATATCTGCTTAATGGCAGGAAACAAATTTGGTGTCAAGGGTTGTGCGTGCGTGTGTGTGCATTCCTGTGTATATCTGTTTAATGGCATAAAATAATGTGGTGGTGAAGGGTTGTGTGTGTGTTTTTCTGTATATGTCTGTTTAATGGCAGGAGACAGGGGGATGGTGTCAAGATGTTTGTGTGTTTCTGTTTATACCTGTTTAATTGCCAGAGAGTGTGTGATGGTGGACCATTGTGTGTGTGAATGTGTGTGTGTGTTTCTGTGTAGATCTGTGTAATGGCAGGAGACAGGATGGTCGTGGAAGGTTGTATATGTGTGTTTCTGTTTATGTCTGTTTAATAGCAGGAGACAGTGTGGTCGTGGATGATTGTCTGTGTGTGTTTCTGTGTATATCTGTTTAATCACAGGAGACAAGGTGGTCATGGAGTGTCTTGTGTGTGTGTCTCTGGTATATTTGTTTCATGGCAGGAGACAGCATGGTGGTTTAGAGTTTTGCGTGTGTTTCTGCGCATTTCTCTTTATTGACCGTAGGCAGGGTGTTAGTGGAGGGTTGTGTGTGCGCGCGTGTGTGTGTGTTTCTGTGTATATCTGCTTAATAGCGGAAGACAACGTGGTGGTGAGGGTTGTGTTGTGTGTTTCAGTGTATATCTGTTTAATGGCAGGAAACATGGTTTTGGTGGAGGGTAATGTGTTTCCGTCTTATATCTATTTTATTGAAGGAGACAGCGTGTTGATGGAGGGTTATGTGTGTGTGTGTGTTTCAGCATATATCTGTTTAATGGCAGGAGACAGGGTGGTGGTGGAAGGTGGTGTGCTTGTGTTTCTGTCTATAACTGTATAATAACAGGAGACTGGTATTGGTGCAGGTTTGTGTGTATGTGTTTCTGCATATCCCTGTTTATTGGCGGGAGACAGAGTGGCGATGGATGGTTGTGTGCATGTGTGTTTTATTTACATATCAGTTGAATTGCAGGAGACAGCGTATTGTTCGAGGGTATGAGGTGAGGGATGCCATCGACGTCCCTGCCGATTACACTTGCAGGAAGTGCACCCATCTCCAGCTCCTCCAAGACCGTGTTAGGGAACTGGAGCTGGAGTTGGATGAACTTCGGATCATTCGGGAGGCAGAGGGGGTCATAGATCAGAGTTATAGGGAAGTAGTAACTCCAAAGATGGCAGATAGATGGGTTACAGTGAGGGGGACTGGGAGGAAGCAGCCAGTGCAGGGACCTCCTGCGGCCATTCCCCTCAAGAACAAGTATACCGTTTTGGATACTTGTGGGGGGGATGACTTACCAGGGGTAAGTAACGGGGCTCAGGTCTCTGGCACGGAGCCTGTCCCCGTTACTCAGAAGGGAAGGGTGAAGAAGAGCAGAGCAGTAGTAATTGGGGACTCGATAGTTCGTGGCACAGATAGGCGGTTTTGTGGGAACGAGAGAGACTCACGTTTGGTATGTTGCCTCCCAGGTGCAAGGGTACGTGATGTCTCTGATCGTGTTTTCCGGGTCCTGGAGGGGGAGGGGGAGCAACCCGAAGTCGTGGTCCACATTGGCACCAACGACATAGGTAGGAGGAGTGCTGAGGATGTTAGACAGGCTTTCAGGGAGCTAGGTTGGAAGCTTGGAGTTAGAACAAACAGAGTTGTTGTCTCTGGTTTGTTACCCGTGCCACGTGATAGAGATTCGAGGAATAGGGAGAGAGAACAATTAAATGCGTGGCTTCAGGGATGGTGCAGGAGGGAGGGGTTCCAGTTTTTGGATAACTGGGGTTCTTTCTGGGGACGGTGGGACCTCTATAAACAGGATGGTCTACACCTGAACCTGAGGGGAACCAGTATCCTTGGGGGGAGGTTTGCTAGTGCTCTTGGGGGGGGTTTAAACTAACTCGGCAGGGGCATGGGAACCCAGATTGTAGCTTCAGGGTGCAGGGCCTGGAGTGTAGGGAGGTGAGGAACATGGCATCAATTTCCAAGGAGGGTGCCTGTAAACAGGGAAGTGGCTTGAAGTGTGTATACTTCAATGCAAGAAGTATACGAAATAAGGTAGGTGAACTTGCAGCGTTGGTTGGTACCTGGGACTTCGATGTTGTGGCTATTACGGAGACATGGCTAGAACAGGGACAGGATTGGCTGTTGCAGGTTCCGGGATTTAAATGTTTTAGTAGGGTCAGAGGTGGGGGTAAAAGAGGGGGAGGTGTGGCATTGCTTGTCAAAGATAGTATTACAGCGGTGGAAAGGACGATGGATGAGGACTTGCCATCTGAGGTAGTTTGGGCTGAGGTTAGGAATAGGAAAGGTGAGGTCACCCTGTTAGGAGTCTTTTACAGGCCTCCTAATAGTCCTAGAATCATTGAAGAAAGGATTGGGAAGGTGATTCAGGAGATGAGTGACAGTAATAGGGTGGTTGTTATGGGGGACTTTAACTTTCCTGATATTGATTGGGAAAGCTATAGCTCAAGTTCGTTAGATGGGTCAGTGTTTGTTCAATGTGTGCAGGAGAGTTTCCTGACACAATATGTAGACAGGCCAACAAGAGGTGAGGCCATACTGGATTTGGTTCTGGGTAACGAACCAGGCCAGGTGTTAGAATTAGAGGTAGGTGAGCACTTTGGGGATAGTGACCATAATTCGGTGATTTTTACACTCGTGATGAAGAGGGATAAGTGTGTACTACAGGGCAAGAATTATAGCTGGGGTAAGGGAAATTATGATGCGGTGAGGCATGACTTAGGATGTGTGGCTTGGAAAAGTAGACTCCAAGGCAAGAGTGTAAATGATATGTGGAACTTGTTCAAGGGGCAACTATTGAGTGTCCTTGATAATTATGTACCTGTCAGGCAGGAAGGAAAGGGTCGTGCGAGGGAGCCGTGGTTTAATAAGGAATTGGAATCCCTTGTTAAATGGAAGAGGGCGGCCTATCTCAAGATGAGACGTGAAGGTTCAATTGGGGCGATTGAGAGTTATAGGGTAGCCAGGAAGAACCTGAAGAGAGAGCTAAAAGCAGCAAGGAGGGGACATGAAAGGTCCTTAGTAGATAGGATTAGGGAAAACCCTAAGGCTTTCTATAGGTATGTTAGGAATAAAAGAATGACTAGGGTAGGAATAGGTCCAGTCAAGGATAGTAGGGGGAAGTTGCGTGTGGAGGCGGAAGAGATTGGGGAGACACTGAATGAATACTTTTCTTCAGTATTCACTCAGGAACAGGGCATTGTTGTCGATGAGAATACTGAGGCACAAATAAGTAGAATGGATGGCTTTGAGGTATGTAGAGAAGAGGTGTTGGAAATCCTGGAAAAGGTGAAAATAGATAAGTCCCCTGGGCCTGATGGCATTTATCCTAGGATTTTCTGGGAAGCAAGGGAGGAGATTGCAGAGCCATTGGCCTTGATTTTTATGTCCTCTTTGTCTACAGGAGTAGTCCCAGAAGACTGGAGGATAGCAAATGTGGTTCCCTTGTTCAAAAAGGGGAGTAGGGATAGCCCTAGTAACTATAGGCCGGTGAGTCTCAC
Organism: Chiloscyllium plagiosum; assembly: GCF_037043375.1. Lineage (NCBI taxonomy): Eukaryota > Metazoa > Chordata > Chondrichthyes > Orectolobiformes > Hemiscylliidae > Chiloscyllium > Chiloscyllium plagiosum. The sequence goes on along the minus strand of NW_028270151.1, from coordinate 102,116,887 downwards.
TTCTGTTGTGGGCAAAGTCTTAGAGAGAATTGTAAGGGATAGGATTTATGCACATCTAGATAGGAATAATGTGATCAAGGATAGTCAGCATGGTTTTGTGAAGGGCAAGTCGTGCCTCACAAACCTTATTGAATTCTTTGAAAAGGTGACGAAGGAGGTTGATGAGGGGAAAGCGGTAGATGTGGTATATATGGATTTTAGTAAGGCGTTTGATAAGGTTCCCCATGGTAGGCTACTGCAGAAAATACGGAGATATGGCATTGAGGGTGAGTTGGAGGTTTGGATTAGGAATTGGCTGGATGGAAGAAGACAGAGGGTAGTAGTTGATGGCAAAGTTTCTTCATGGAGTGCCGTCACTAGCGGTGTTCCGCAAGGATCTGTTTTGGGACCATTGCTGTTTGTCATTTTTATAAATGACCTGGAAGAGGGGTTAGAAGGTTGGGTGAGCAAGTTTGCGGATGATACGAAAGTCGGAGGAGTTGTTGACAGTGAGGAAGCATGTGGCAGGTTACAGCAGGATATAGAGAAGCTGCAGAGCTGGGCAGAAAGGTGGCAGATGGAATTCAATGTTGCTAAGTGCGAGGTGATTCACTTTGGGAAGAATAACAAAAAGATGGGGTACTGGGCTAATGGTCGGATACTTGGTAGTGTGGATGAGCAGAGGGATCTTGGTGTCCATGTACACAGATCTCTGAAAGTTGCCACCCAGGTAAATAGTGCGGTGAGGAAGGCATATGGCGTACTGGCTTTTATTGGTAGAGGAATTGAGTTCCGGAGTCCTGAGGTCATGATGCAGTTGTATAAGACTCTGGTGTGGCCGCATCTGGAATATTGTGTGGAACGGTTGGATTTGGCTGAACTCCCTTTGCTTCCAGCAGTGGAGAGATTCCAATGAGTCCTCACTAGGAATCCTTCACAAGGATAACTCAGGGATTTTATGGCCTCACATCATGCTATCCGGTGGACAAAGTAAGAGAGAGGGACCAATCAGCTGCTGCTTCTCAGGCAGGGAACATTTTTCTCCCTCTCTGTGTTGAACCATACAATAATGTCAACTGAACATCAAACTGGGCCATGTATGCTCTCCTGGAGCATTCTCTGGAAGGGATGATAATGGACGATATGCAGGTGCATCATCGCTGTTGTTGCACACAGTGTCTTTCATTAGAAAAAAAACCGTGCTTTATCATCTGATGACTTTATTTAATAGATATTTTTATTGAAAAATTTGATGACATGTTTATATGCGTCTGTGTAATTTGTAAATATTTGTATATAATACGTGTGTTGATATCAATACATCTTATTCTTACAATTATTCTCTAGCTTTAAACTCCTTAACAAGAGGAAACATGCATCCAGCTGAAACACCTTTCTGAAAGTCATGTATGGTTTAAGAAGATTTCTCACCTCAGATCAAAACTGATAATCACCCATAACAAAAGGCCTTCCTTCTATGAATGTGTGAAGGGAAACATCTATGAAAATCTTCTGAAAGAATTATATATATTTTTTTAAGTTTAGGCGATCAAAACTGCACACAGTGTATCCGATGTGGTCTCAGCAATGCCCCGTTCAGATGCAGTAAAACATTCTTCATTAAACGTGATAACCTTTGCCAGAAACAGCATCATTCCACTTACCTTCCAAATTACTTGCTGCATCTGCAGACTGACTGCATATGATTCATGTCCCAGGAACATGGAAACGGTCTGTATCACAGAGTTCTGCAATCTCTCTCCATTTAAATTGTTCGCCATTGTTTTATCCTTCCTGCCACAGTAGACAACTCACCTTATGTTCTTTCTGCTGAAGGTTCGCTCACTAACCTTCCCTGTCTGTATCATATTGCAGACTCATTACCTCCATTTGACGACATCTTGAACGATCATCTTGGTGATGCGCTAATTGAGCTTCGTGCCATTCAGTTCCCTTCCTCAAGATCTTTGATACAGATTATTTGTCATTGATGATCCCACAATGATCTCTACAGCACTACGCTAGTTACAACTTTGCAACCTGAAACTAAACATTTATCTCTACTCTCTATTTCCTGTTAGCGACAGCTTCCCCATTCCTGTGTAGCACCTAAGATGGGTTGAATGGTCTCCTCTTGGGCTGTGTAATGTACTCAACGAGCTGAATTACTTCATTCTCTATTCCTGTGTAACTCTTTCGAGGGGCAGAATGGTCTTTTCCCATCTCATTGTAACGATCCTGCCTGACTGAAAGGGGTGGTTCCCTAACCTTGGAACAGCATCGAGGGTGGATTGAGCGAAACCACATGCGGTAGGGGCAGCAGTATATCTCTGTAACAGCCTCGGGTGTGATTGAGAGAACAACACATGGGATCGGGGCAGCAGTACATCTCTGTGATAGCCATGAGAGGTGGATTGAGGGAACAACACATGGGGTAGGGGCAGCAGTATATCTCTGTAACAGCCTCAAGGGTGGATTGAGGGCACAACGCATGGGTTAGGGGCAGCAGTTGACCATTCGGCTGTACCATTCAGAATGCTCATAACTGATCCGATTGTGTCTGATAATCCATCTCCTGACTGTTCCCAATAAACATTTACTCTCCTGTCCAGCAAAGGTCAGTCAAGCTCAGCGTTGAATTTCTTCAATAACCTAGTCTTCACTGCTCCCTGAGGAGGAGGACACCACAGATAGCACAACATTTAAGTGAAAGGGGCATCCTTATTTCATTGTGGGACCCGTTATTTTAAACGGTGTTAACCTAACATCAAAACGCCACCTCTTTTCAGACATAAGTGCACAATAATTAGGAATAAACATAAAGCATTCCAGACTTCAAACCTGTCTCACATTCCCGCTGACCCTTTCCAATCAAATATGTATCAAACCCAGCCTCTGCTGCTGTCACAGAAAGAATACCTGAGAGCATAACACCACAAGAACATTAAAGCAAGAAGCAGAATGAGGCCATTCAGTCCATCGAGTCTAAACTTCGGTTCAATAATTTCTTATAGGTACCTCAACCTCATGCTTCTGCCTTCTCCTTAGAATGCTTGATCACCTTACAAATCCGAAGCATATCGATTTGCGTTTTAATGACACGAATTTCTGTTCCTCTGTGTGTCTGTCTATGTTTGTTTGTGTGTGTTCGTCTGTATGTGTGTGTGTGCCTCTGTGTGTCTGTGTGTGTGCATGTGTGTGTGTGCTTATATATATCCGTGTGTGTTCATGTGCTTGTTATCTGTGTGTTTGTTTGTCTATGTCTGTCTGTCGGTATATCAGCCTGTGTGTTTCTTAACTGTGTTTGTGTCTATTCGTATGTAACTGTATATGTCTCTGTGTGTTTTTACCTGTGTGTATGCCTATCTCCTTGTAAGTATTGTGTGTGTTCGTATATTGGGGTGTTTACCAATACTTCTGTGTATTTCTGTGTCTGCATCTCTGTGCAATGAGGTATCTGTGTCTTTTTTTTGGATGTGAAAGGACTGTCGTTGGAACTGCCAGTGGGTTTAAAGTGAGAGTTGTATTTCACTGAACATTGCTCCTTCATCGGTCCGTTTGACGTGGAGGTTTCAGAATCTCCACACAAGGCGTCCCAGTCCTCTCTGGCTTGTACCAGTGTCCTACTCACATGGCAAGGGGAGGGGGTGAGGGAATGGATATCGGGCACTCCACCACCTGGCTTTGCCTTTCTGTCCTTTCCAGGCTCTTCCTCCTGGAATGGGAAAAAGGGAGGGTGGGAGGGAGAGTGGGAATGGGTGACCCTGCTGTTGGTGCTGGTGTAGTTGGGGGGAATTGTGAGGTGTCTGGAGTGAGTCAGTCGACAGTTTTGAATCCATATATTATTAATAATGTGTGGGGGGGGTATTGCGTAGGTAACAGATAAAGTGAGGAAGAAAGTTATTGAATTCAATAGTGAAAGTGGTAGTGCCTGAGCCTTATCTGGAAATAGAGCGTGAACCTTGTTCGGGGGTAGGTGCAAAAACAGATGTACAGTGAGTGTGAGCGATCAGAGAGTATACGGTACCTCTTATCCTGACAGAGTGGGAAGGATATCCATTCTTATCCTGTATTGCAGGACATTTCTTCAGATCATCTCAGCGTCGAGGTGAGGCTCCCCGAATGTCTTGTCCAAATCTGTCACTAATAACGACACAGACATTTCCTGATGAAGGGCTTATGCCCGAAACGTCGATTCTCCTGTTCCTTGGATGCTGCCTGACCTGCTGTGCTTTACCAGCAACACATTTTCAGCTCTCCTTATAACTCAGTCCATTGAGTCTTTGGCAACATCATTATATTTTTTTTCTGCATTCTTTCGAGTTTAATAACATCCTTCCTATAGCAAAGTGAACAAAACTGAACATAACGCTCCCAATATGTCCTCAGCAGCGTCCTGTATAACTGCAACATAACTCACTAATTTCGCTACTCAGTGATATAAGCCAATTAAGGCCAGTGTGCCAAAAGCTTTCTTCACTGCACTGTCTACCTCTGATTCAACTTTCAGAGAACCATGCAACTGAATTCAAAGGTCCCTCTGTTCCACTACGGTCCTTAGGACCCAACCATTCACCATGATACTCTAACCTTGATTTGACTTTCTAAAATGCAAGAACTTACACTGATCTATATTAAAATCCATTTGCCATTTCTCAGCCACTTCTCCAGCTGATCAAGGTACTGATGTATTTTCTGAAATTTATGATAACTTTCCTCACTCTCCGTGATGCCGCCTATTTTAGTGTCGTCTTCAAACTTACAAACGATGCCTGTACATTCTCATCTAAGTCATAGATATATGCAATACGCAGTGGTCCCATCATCAGCTCCTGAGGCATTAAACTAGTGACAGGCCTCCATTCTGACCAGCATTCTTCCAGTATGCTTCCTACCATCAAGACAATTTTATACCTAATTTGCCAACTCCCCCTCAATTCCATGCGATCTCACCTTCCAGAGCAGCGTAACATGAGGAACCTTACTGAAGGCCTTACTGGAATCCATATAGACTTTGTATACCACCCTTCCCTCCTCAGCGTTGCTGGTCACTTCATCAAAGAGCTCCACACATTTAAAAGTCCAACAAAGAGCTCCAACACATCTCCAATGCAGAAAGCCGTGCTGAAATTGATGAAGTGCTTTTGCCCGAAACATCGATTTTCCTGCACCTCTGATGCTGCATGACCTGCTCTGTATTTCCAGAACCATTCTAATCTTACTCTGAATCAGACCCTGCCTTTCCAAATGCAGATATATCCAATCTCTCTGAATCTTCTCAAGTATCCTACCCACTAGATTTTAGTTCCCAGGTTTATCTATGTAGCCTTTCTTGAATATGGGTTCAGCATACTCTACCCTCCAGTCGTCCAGAACCTCACTCGTTGGCCAGCAATGATAGAAAAGAGCCAAGCAGGATTCCCGCAATTTATTTTCTGGGCTCCTATCCTCCTGCAGTGTTCCTGAATGCATCTGGTTAGGACCAGGAGTTTTAGAAATACTACAAAGCCTGAAAAATACGTCTATTTATTTCAGGTACAAACACGAAAGCGTGAGAAAGTGACTCAATGATGGCGAACATCACAAATTAGAAAATATGTTAATCATAGGAAGTGACTTCAGAAGAATTCCAGATATTGTGGAAACCTGAGATTTCTCAGAAATTAACGATCCAGAAAAGGAAGGCCATGAAACTGATAAGGAAATCAAAAAGAGAACATGCATGCTAACAAACCGGAACACAAAGAATACATCAGACTACGATCTACATTTCAAAGGAAACAGAATAAAAGCAAGGTCAAATGTGGAAATTTGTAATCCGGAATGGAGATGTCATTGTGGAGAATAGGGAAATGGCCAAGAAAACAACCAGTTACTTTGCATCTGTCTTCATGGAGGAAGATCCAGGAAATCACCCAGTAATACCAATTGATCACATCGGACTCCTGGAGCTAAAGACATAAAGTCAATTCATATCAGTAACAAGGTAGTACTTGAACATGGAGATGGATTGAGCATTGCTGAGTCTGACGAAACAGATGTACTTCCTATCAAAATGTCAGATATACATCACCAATAGTAGTATTAATTGCACTATCGATGACTGATTTATTTTCCTGTACATTCTGTAGAGACCGGAAGCTATTGTGGATAAATGGAGGTTAGTAAACGTGATCCATTAGATGAATGGAAGGGATCCAAACAGCTGCAACGGGAAGATGGCATAGCGTGGAGAACCTGATATCTGTAGGGGAACTTTTGAAATTTATTACCCAGGATGAGAGTTTTGATATTTTGAAATTAACAGCAACAATGAAGAGAATCGGTATACATTTCTGATAGAGAAATCATACTTGATAAACTTCGGAATTATATGAAACTGTTTCTTACAGCATAGATAATGAGGAACTACTAGAAGTGGCATATATTGATTTTCGGAAGGGTTTCTATAAGAACTCAAATAATGAATTCGTAACTGCAATGAATATGAAGGATATTTGGAGGAATATATGAAAGTGGAAAGTTAAAGTGTGGTTCGCCTTCATTGAAGAGAATAAGAACAGTGATGTAAAGACATGTTGAAGCGGTTTTACAGTGGTGGGACTGTAGCTGGAGTATTGTGCACAGTTTTGGTGACGAATCTCAGAAAGAATATACTGACCACAGAGAATGTGCAATGGGCGTTCTCCAGATTAATCCCTCAAGTAGCGAGATTGCCTGAAGAGGTAACTCGGCCTATGTTCTCTAGCGCTTCAAAGACTGAGGTGAAATTTAGAAAATTCACAAAACATATGACAAGTTGGAAATTAGCAGAATGCTCCCTGTCTGTCTAATCCAAATTCAAGGAAAATAATGACATAATCTGGTCAGGACATTTAAGACTGCAATAAGGATAAAATTCTTCGCTTGGAGGGGACTAACTAACACAGGGTCATGGCATCCTGCTGGCAGAGCAAGATTAGGGAGAATCCCCAGATAATCTACAAGTGTGTCAAGCGGAACAGAATATCGAGGGAACAGTTAGGACTCATTTGTGACTTGCCAAGTTGCATCCAAATCAACTTTAGTGGTAGGAGACAGGAAATAGTAGTAGAAGGCTGTTTGTGTGACTGAAGGCCAGTGTCCAATGGAGTACCTCGGGGATCAGTGCTGTGCCCCTTATTATTTGTGACTCGGAGGTGCTGGTGTTGGACTGGGGTGGACAAAGTTAAATATCGCATAATACCAGCTTACAGTCTAACAGATTTATTCATAGGCACGAGCATTCGAAGCGATGCTTCTTCATCAAAATGCACAAACAACTGAAAAGGAAGCAGCGCTTCCAATGCTTGTGCTTCTGAATAAACCTGTTAGACTATAAGCTGATGTTGTGTGATTTTTAACCTTATTACTTGGGGTATTCATAAATGATGCAGCTGTGAATATGGACGAGGGGTGATAAGTAAGTTTGTGCTTGATACAATGATTGCCCGGGTGGTTGGCAGTGAGGAGGAAAGTCTTATGTTTCAGGAAGATACAAATGGAATGGTCAGATGGGTGGATCAATGCCAGATGGAACGTAACACTGATAAATATGAGGTGATGAACTTTGGAAGTAGGATCCAGACAGGGGAGTAGTCAATGAACGGCAGCACACGAGGAAGGTCAGGGGGTGCTTCCCCACACATTCCTGAATGTGACCAGACAAGTTAATATACAATTTGAGAAAGCATAGTTGGCCGTTAACATAGCCTTTATTCACCGAAGCATAGATTATCAGAGCTAAGTGGAACTTTGGATTGGCCAAGATGGAATACTGTGTGTAGTTCTGGGACCCACATTACAGGAAAGATGTGATTGCGCTCGAGGGGGTGCAGAGGGGATTCACCAGGATGTTCCCTGGAATGGAGCATATCAGCTATGGAGAGAGGCTGGATAAGCTCGGGTTATTTAGTTTGGAGGAAAGAAGGTTGAGGGGGATGTGATTCAGAAGAATAAGATTACAGGGGACAATGACAGGGTGGATAGACAGCAGCCGTTTCTGTTAGACAAAGGCCCACAATTTTAAAGTGAAGGGTTTGAGGTTTCGTGAGGATTTGAGGTCTGTTTTTCACCCAGAGTGTGTTGGGGTCTGGAATGCGCTTCTTGACTTGGGAATTGTTATGGCAACCTCACAACCATTAGAAAATACATGGTTGTGCACTTGAAATGCCGTAAGATTCACGGCTGCAGGCCTTGTGTCGGAAAGTAGGGTGAATGTAGACCGTGCCGTATTTCTGATGGTACAGAGTCTATACTTCTGTGACTGTGTGGTTGTGGAAGGTCAATCATTGAGTAGCTTAAGATAGGAATTGATGGGTTTCTGAAGAATTTCGTATCAAAACTTATATGAGTAAACTTCTAATATCTTCTGGAAGTGTATCAGTGACAAAATTAAGAGAAAAAGGTGCAGCTTTCTTACAGTCTGTTACCGGATAATTGAGGACAGGGATATAGCAGAACTATAGAGCAAATACTTCAGTTATGCCTTCACAGAAGAAAGCAAAACAAAAATGAAAACTTCCTAGATATACTAGGGAACTTTAGTCTGTTGAGAAAAAGGGAATAGAATAAAATTAGCAACTAACAGTTTTAGAGAAAGTATTGGATTGAAAGTAATGGGTATAGACAAAGTGAACAGAGATTTATGAAATGGGAATCATATTTGAGAAAATTGCTTTTAGCAAAATTATGGAAAGGTATTAATGCAATACGATTGGAATCTCAGAAAGATTTTTGATAAAGCCCCAAGCCTATTGTGCAAATTCGAATCCTGTGGGACTGGGGCTAATATATGGTCATGGTTTTAGAATGGGAGAGCTGACAGGAAACACTGAGTAGGAATAAAACCATGATTTTTGAACGGAAGGCTTGGATGATATAACAAGGATCGGGATTTGGGATCAAGCTATTCCCAGTACACATCAAATCTTTGGTTGAGGGGCTCAAATGCAATATTCCCAAGTACGCTGACAGCACTAAATGATATCAGCTTGTGAATGGGTGAGGAGGATGTAAAAAAAAAAGCTCCAAGGTGATTGAGACAAGCGGAGTGACTGGGCAATACCTGGCAGATGTAAAGCAATGGGAGAGACGTGACGTTGTGTACATAGATGGTAAAATAGAATGGCAGCTTATCATTTGAAAAGACATTGGTTGAAAATGTTGCTCTATAAAGGAACGAAAGCTGCGTTTTTGTTTATTTCTGTGGAGCCCTCTGAGTCCATGTAGGGCAGTGAGTTCTGAACACGGAAGTCAATATTGGGAATGACATTGGCACGTTGACCAGTGTATATACAGCTCCCCACTTGTTAGAGCAAGTGGGGAGCTGGAACATTGAAAAGAACCTTGATCTCCCACCAATCACTGAAAGCAATGTTGCAGGAGCAGTAAGCAGTTAGGAAGATAAATGGGCGGCACGGTGGCACAGTGGCACAGTGGTTAGCACTGCTGCCTCACAGCGCCAGAGACCCGGGTTCAATTCCGGACTCAGGCGACTGACTGTGTGGAGTTTGCACATTCTCCCCGTGTCTGTGTGGTAGCACCCCTCCGGGTTCTCCGGTTTCCTCCCACAGTCCAAAGATGTGCAGGTCAGGTGAATTGGCCATGCTAAATTGCCCATAGTGTTAGGTTACAGGGGTAAATGTAGGGGTATGGGTGTGTTGCGCTTCGGCGGGTCGGTGTGGACTTGTTGGGCCGAAGGGCCTGTTTCCATACTGTAAGTAATCTAATCTAATCTAATAAATACTGTATTGACCTTCATTTCAGGGAAATTTGAATACATTTACTGCAGCTGAACAGGGCCTTGGTGAGAGACCATCCCGAACATTGTGTAATATTGTATGCAGTTTTGGTCTACTTACCTAATAAAGGACAAACCTGACTTTAAGGGAGTGCAGTGAAGGATGATCAGACTGTTCTCTGGGATGACAGGCTTGTTGTGGGAGCAGAGTTTGGGGCACCTGAGCCTGTATTCCATGGGCTTTAGGAAAATGAGTGGAGATTTCATTGAAATGCATAAAACTCTGACAGGGCGAGATAAATTGGAAGCAGGGATGATAATTCCCCAGCCTAATACAAGGGACCACAGCCATATCGTATTTAATAAATACGTGTTATCAGAGAACTGTCTGTATATTGAATGGAGGAGCAAAATTGATGCACCGAAGGGATTACAGCCGCTCCTATTTTATATTTCACAATGTTTAAACATATTCAGATAAATGAACATTGTATGGGGAAAACTGCATTGAGGAGATGTTCGGCCATGAAATAGAATGGGGAAATTCAATGTGTTGAATGACCTCCTTCTTTCCCGATGTTTCTGTGCAGTCTGTGGGAAAGCTCTGTAAATGTTGTCACAAGCTCTCAGATGTTAGGAAGGAGGCCTCTGCAGGGTCAACAGGACTGTGTTTCCTGTTCCCTTTTCCGATACTGAGAATGGGGCCGGGTGTTCCGTCCGGTTATATCCTTTAAGATCTTGGAGCAGTTTGATACAATAGAGTGCCTTGCTTGGCCGATTCAGAGATCATTAAAGAGTTTATCACATGTCTGTGCGTCTGGAATCACTTTTAGGCCAGTCCAGGAAAGCAGGGGAGATTCACTTCCTGAAAGTATATTGGTGAAGAAGATCAATGTTTACAATCAACATTGGACACAAGATCATTATTACTGACACCAGATTTTAGGTCTCGATATTTTATTAATTATTTATAACTTCCACCAACTGTCAGACCATTAGCCTGGTCTGGATTAGAAATCCATTGACATTTCCACAACAGCAGCATCACCACATAGGGACCTATCGGCAATCACACTAGCCTGGTTAGTTTTGTGCTGCTTGACAGCTCTGTCAAAAAGAATTCCCACTAATTTGACTTTCATGACAGGACTGAAGGCGTAGTAAATGGTCAGATTTTAGTTATTCCCTTTTTAGGAACATAGTTGAGTAATTTTCCAGATTGCCCGGAGGATGTCAGAGTTGGATCTAAAATGAAACAGCTTCCTCAGGGACACGGCTTGTTGTGCAGCACAGATCTTCAGCCGTCTTGCAGGAATGGTGTCAGGGCTCATTGTCTTTGCCGTTTCTATTGTGTTCAGCTAGTCCTTAATGTCACGTGCAGCGAATCGAATTGATTGAAAACTGGCATCTGTGATTCTGTGGTATCATGAAGAAGGTGAGGTGTTTCATCCACTCAACAATGTTTCATCCGTAATGCCATCTTCTGTGTTTGAAGTGAATATGTTTCCCTATGTTTTTCTCCCTGACCATGATTAAGAGGTCCGTAGTGTCAGTGATGCCAGTCTTATGGAGTTTCAGAATCAAGGAACTTGTCACCATGCAGTATTGTTCAGCCCCCAGTGTACGGTGCTCCAGGTTGGATGGGATGTTTGAGCATCTTTGATATACTTCTTTGGAAATTGTTCAAAAACAGAAATTGCTGAAGAAACTGCAGACGATGTTGCAGCATCTTCTGGAGTGAATGCAGAGTGAAACTTTTAGATCCAGTGACCCTCTACAAAGCTCCCAGTTTCTCCAGCAATTTTTGTACTTTTATTTGCAGTATCCATAGTTATTTGTTTAATTGAACATTTGTTCTGTGCCTATTCATTTCGGGAGAAACTCAGCAGGTCTGTCTGCATCTGCAGAGACGGAGAAGCAGAGTTAACGTTTCAAGCCCAGTGTGACACTTCTTCAGAACTGAAAAGGATTGGAAACTGGGATTTTTAACCCTTGACCGAGGTGGGGATGGGTGACAGGGAAAATAAAGTGTGGAAAAGATAAACAGGCTTTTAACAATGGTGAACAAGAAAATGATAAAGAACGGGTTTAAATTAAGACGTAGCTGGGGGAAAGGGTTCTCTCTACTGAGTGCAAGATAAAGAAGACACAACCACATAAGGTCATAGGGAGGCCAGGAGGGAGAATGTTGACTATGTGACATTATATAGATCTGGCCATAACTACGTTTTCGCTGTTGAGGTCATCACCCCTTTTAGACAAAGGAATTCAGGTGTTTGACTTCTTATTCGCACGAGTAAACGTTTCTTGCTGTCTTAGTATTGTAATATGGAGAAAAACAAATACAAGTATGAAGTTTCGGCTGAGTATTGTTTTACTGTCATGTTTAATATAGTGTCAAATTTGCAGTGCTTATCTTTAAATGCTTGTTCTTGAAGTTAGTATTGGAGTGTAGAAGGTTGAGGGATGACATAGAAGGCATAGTTTTAATGTGAAAGAGGGAGATTTAAAAGGAACGAAGGAGCAACAGTTTTACACAGTGGGTGGCGTGGGTATGGAATGAACTGCCAGAGGAAGAGTGGTAGATGCGCGTACGGCTGCAACATTTAAAAGTCATTTGGACAAACATATGAATGGGAAACATTTCGAGGCATATGGGCCAAATGAAACCAGATGGGACTAGCCTAATTTGGAAATCCTGGCCAGCATGAACATTTAGAAAAGCTTCACGTAGAGTCAGTGTTGTTTTGTGAAAGAGAATTATACTTTGCCCTGTAAAATCATGCAAAGTACTTCTGGAGATGCCTGAGAATGTAAAAAGTGGACTTGATTAAGGGGATCTGGTAGAAACCAGGCTTTCCAGAGATTTCTCACAAGGTATTACAGAATAAAAGTTCTTACACAAGACAGATGTTCATAGGATGACAGAAAATGTGGTAACATGGGATGATAATTGGTTAACACATAGAAATCGGAGAGTCAGGATGAATGGATCTTCATGATCAAGTGTATCTGCTGAAGTACCACAAATATCAGTTCAATGGCATCAGTTATTCACATTCTATACTGATAGCCTGACGGCGGGAACTGAGTGCAATGCACATCCAAGGTTGTGGATGCCACTGAGAACCAAAAGGCAGGCTGTTATTTAATGGAGGAGACTTCCAGAAAAGGAACAGTACAAAGGGATTGGAGTGTTTCTATGTATGAAACATAAAGTGAGCATGCTGATGTAGCAAGTAACTAGGTTGCTTCATTTGGTAGTTTCCTGGGCTGAAAGTGTTGAGTTATTGAGAACCTCTAAGATGGTGAGGCGATTATTCATTGGGGTTTAAATGAATGAGTAGTGATACTGCTGGAAATTACAAGACACAGAAGGGGCTTGAGAAGGTAGATATTGACAAGTCCTACTCCTGGGTGTAATCTCAAACTCGAGGATATAGATACCGAATATGGAACATCGATTTCAATCTGAGACACAGAGTGATGTCTTCTCTCCAAAGGTAGTAAATGTCTAGAATTCCATAACCCAGAGAGGTGTGGAGTCGGCAAGAAAGTGGAGGTGAGCCCTGGTGTAGATCAGCCATGTTCATATCAAATGGCAGGGCAAACCTGAGGGGCCGAAAAGCCTACTCTTGCTCCTATTTATTCATTTCACATGTTATGTTTTTGGAAAGTAACTTGTTGTTTTCCTGGAAGCTGTGTTGTGCAATGTTGCATTCAGGGAGAGCAGAGGATTTGTTTGAGTTAACCCCAGGTGGGGTATGGGGGCTGTATCCCCAGTGTATCTGGGTCTGTAACATGACCCACATCTGGAAACAGAATTGGGGGTGGGGTCACTTCCTGACCCAGCCTGCATTTTCCAAATACATTTCCAAAACTACACCTAACCATCGGAGTGATCTCGATCTACCCTCGTATAGCAGGTCTGAAGGGCTGAATGGAACATCAGAACACAGGGCTGAAGGGACACGAGTGGGCCATTCGGCCCTTTGAAACTACTCCACCAGTAAATAAAAAGAGGAAATGCTGGAAAATCTCAGCAGGTCTGGCAGCATCCGTAAGGAGAGAAAACAGCTGACGTTTCGAGTCTAACTGACCCTTTGTCAAAGCTAAAAATAAAGGGTTGAAATAGTGAGGTATTTTCCTCGTATAAATACCTCACTATTTGCTTTTTTTCCACCGGTAATTAAGGTCGTGGCTCATCTCATTGTGGTCCCAGCTGCACTTTTATCTCGATGTACTATTATCCCTGATTCACCGTCTATGGACAACCAGACGAAGCCAGCCTCAATAGAATATAAAGATTCAGTCATCACAAACTTATGGGAAAGAGAATTCCCACTTGAATGAATTCCCACTTGGTGAATTTTCCTAATTCCTATTCTGACTGAGGTTGGAGGGTGTCACTGTTTCCTTTTCTATTTCCATTCTTCCACTGCTCGCAACAAATTTTAAATGTAACCAAGTTGGTGATATGGCCAATGATAAAGGTCTCAGACTGGATCAGGTTCAGTGACAGGAACAAGTCAGGAAGATTTCTTTAGTCAGCCACAAGTAATTAATAAAACCAACGGATACACACGGTGGATCTGTGGTTAATACAGCTACCTCCCAACACCAAGGAGCTGGGTTCAATCCCAACCTCGGGCGACGCTCTGTGTGGAGTTTGACCATTCTCTTCGCAGGTATCTATGTGGGTATCCTCACAATGCTCCAACTTCCTCCCACAGTCCAAAGATATGCAGCTGAGACTGGATTGGAAATGCTAAATTGCCCATAGTGCCCAGGGATGTGTAGATTATTCATGGGAAATGCAGGGTTACATGGATAGGGTGGGGGAGGGCAGGTCCGTGTGGATGCTGTTTGGAGGGTCAGTGTGGACTTGCTGGATGGGATATCAGGTCTTGAGGTGTATTTTTGTTTTTTTTCAGCATTGTAGGTCTTTCGATCTCTCATCCGCGCATAGCATTGGAGGCAGAGATATTGGATATTTTTGAGGCACAGACAGAAATTTCATAAATAACAACGGAGTCGAGGATTATCGGGGATTGGAAGGAATGTGCGGTGTGGGGGGAAATGTAGACAATGCTACCAAATAACATGGCTCCAGAACATCCATTAATATAATGCAGAACGAATTTATAATATTGATAAAATTTTAAGGGGGAATCCAAGATGGCCACGATCCGGAAGATCTGCTTAGCAGGGCTCTGCATCATAGCACGGGCAAAGTGTTACTCTCACCGACTCCATCCCAGCCATTTATTTAATATCCAACAATAAAAGAGCTATCGAATCTTTACTAATCCCGTTTTGTCAAATGGAAATGACAAAACGCAGGAAAAAATCGAGTAAGTTTCTTCACGCGATGCACCCGTCAGAAGCATCGAGCCTGCCTGAGGCTGTAGCTGCAACCCACTCTGCTCGTTCCATGAACCCAGTTACTCACCAGGCCTTGGTCACTGAGTTCACCAAGTTATGTTAAATGATTGAAGGCATGATTAAAAAAAAGTTCAGCAGTTAGCTAGGGCTGTTCTCAGCCGTGCTCCAAAAACATGACTTGAAAGCCTTGGAAACAGAACGGATGAGTTTTAGCGCCTGACTGCAGTGGCAGAGACTACAACTGATTTCTCTAAGGAGCGGATGCTCGCTCTTGAAAAACAGGTCTGCACCTTAACTGAACAAGATCACAACCTTGAGAACAGGGGCAGGATGAAGAATGTTCACATCGTCGTCTGCTGGCCCAGACGGCAGGTGGTCAGTCAATGAGTTTATTGAGAACTGGCTGCCGTGATTCCTTCACTTCGATGCTGAAGAGGGACGGGTAAAGATTGAGACAGTGCATCAGGTTATGGCGCGGAGGTCAGCCTCAGACGAGTGCCCTCGCCCTGTCCTTGTGCAGTTACAGAGTTATGGGGACAAACAAAGACTGATGGAAACTTCCAGAACCCAGGGGAAAGATCCGATGGCTTTAATTCATGAGAGCTCCAGTATTATGATCTTTCAGGACATTTCAGAGGTGGTGATTCAGGAAAGAAAATCGTTTGATAATATCAAGAGGGAACTCGGGATTCTGTATTCTTCCCGGTTCCCAGTGGTGTTCCGTATTGCTTTGAATGGATCCGTGAAACCGTCTGACTCTCCAGAGAAAGCGAAAATGTTGTGGATATTTTAAAGTAAGCTAGATGTTTAGATAATCATGTTTCTCTCTTAAAGAAATTTGGTTGGATTTTTCTCACTGTAACCAGTGTTTAATTATAGTCGCAGATGGGTAGAGGACACAATTATAACTTCTTCATTAATATTACTACTCATTTTCTCTTTCTTTGCTTGTGTCTGGGATGCGGCTCAAGCTGGAAGGAGCTATAAATGTGGTTGTGATGACTAAGTGCCCACCGAAGGGCAGTTCAAGTCGGATTTTTGTTGTTAATTGCCCTGGATGCCATATTGGTAGCCGGCAGAAGATAAAGGTTTGTGATATGTAAGCGTCACCAGTGGGCGGGAGTGGTGTGGGGCTAAATTACCCTATCAAGTGTCATTGGCACTTTGGACTTTGTTTCGTTCTTTGGTTTCTTCATGTGTTGAGCTTTGGAAAGTTTTGAGAGCTGGTTACGTGTAGTAGTTTTAGCTTGTACAGTTTTTCAGGCTCTATGAGTCTTTTCTCATTAATGATCAACGATGTGTAGTTCGATGTGAAACTCTAGAGTTGCAATGTTGCTACAGTTTGTTATAGATAATGATGTGCTTAAGTGGTGTACCTGCAACATTAAGGGAAGCCATCTGCCAGTCAAGAGGAAAAATATATTTTCTAGTCTTAAAAAGGGGAGGATGATTGTTGTCCTATTGTAGGAGATGCACCTTGATGACAATGAACATTTGACGTTACAGCAGGGCGGGTTTGATCGTTTTTATTTCCCGTCTTTTAATACTAGGAGTAGGGGAGAAGCCATATTGGACAGGAAGAATCTTCCATTTAAATTATTAGATTGTATTAGACACTCACGGGAGGGTCATAATCCCCAAAGCCTTGAAATATGGGAAATAATACAGTATTTTGAATGTTTATTGCCCCCCCAGCGCACCCTCTTAAAATTCTGGTAATTGCCTTTTCCAAATTAAGTTACCTTGCATCATGGCACATTGCTGTAAAAGGAGATTTCAACTCTCTTATGGACGACACGGTGGGCAGGATGTCCAAAGGTCCCCCAATATCCTCGTTATAATGTATGCAATTAGGGGATTTGTGTGCAGAACTAGATGTCTGGAGGCAGATCTACCTCACAAGTAGGAATTTTACTTCCTTCTTTAACCCACAGAAATGCCACACGAGGGTTGATCTCTTCCCCATCCCTGCAACAATCTTAGATTCAGTGGCATCCTGCACAATTGGGAATATTACCACAACATACCTGGCCCAGAAGTTGGATAGATGTCACATAAGATTATGTTGGTTACAAATGAGGGTCTTATGTTTTTGTCAAATCCCACAATTTCGGCAGCTCACGTGATGTAAGCATTAATTCGCTTGTCGCCTTTTCGGGCTATAAGATAAATTTTACAACGTTGGAGGCCATGCCTATGGGCGGCCTTAGGAGAATACCTGATGTTGAGGGCAAATCCTGGTTTCCTTTTAAATGGTAACGGGATGCAGGGGCGGTGGTTTCTCTATTTTAGTATATTCATTGCATCCGCCTTTGATAATTTATTTAAGGTGAACTATGTCCATGTGTTTGACAAAATGAAACAAGATCTTCAAAGATGGGAGGCACTTCCAATATCCTGGCTAAGTCGGATAGCTCTTATTAAATGAATGTCCTTCCTCATTTGTCAAACCCCGTGTGAATGCTTGCTTTGATGTTTCCCAGACAGGAATTTAGGAGACGTAATGGTTGGTTTAGCTCTTTTATTTGGCAGTATGAGCAACTCTTTATCACACTCACCAAATTGTAACTACCCCACAGATTGTGGGGAATAGATCTCCCAGATTAAAAGCTATCAATTAAGCTCTTTTTATCCTACATTAGTGTTTGGGCCGCTGAAGACTCAGCGTCAATACGGTTCGATATTGAACCCTCTCATACAAAGAGAACCCTTGTTGTTCTTAGACAAAATGACAATATTTATGGAGTATTGTCATAACCCAATAATTACCAATACTGCTAAAGCATGAATGACAATGCGTCAGATCAAGGGCAATACAGCCAAAACCATCTTGATTACCCCTGTAATTGGTATACCGGGTTGACAACCGGGGATAATGGGTTCCAGGTTTAAACTGTGGGCAGCCAGGGGTGTGCCTTGTTTGAGTGATTTAGAATTCCTATAATCCATACAGTGTGGACAAGACCTTGGGCCCAGCAAGTCCACTTCGACCCTCTGAAGAGTAACCCACCCAGACCCATTCCCCTACCATCCTATATTTACCCTGACTAATGACAAACCTACACATCCCTGAACACAATGGGTGATTTATCAATGGCCAATTCATCTAACCTGCACATCTTTGGACTGTGGGAGGAAACCCACACAGACACAGCGAGAATAAGTTCATTCCACACAACCAGTCACCCAAGGCCGGAAACAAACCCCGGATCCTTGTCCTGTGAGGCAGCAATGCTCACCACTGAGTCACCACGTGTTATTTGAGGGAGAAACAATGATGTCATTTGATCAAATAACTCGTACGTATGGACTACCTAGTAGAGATCTCTTCTGTTTTTATTTTGCCAGATCAGAAATTTGGTTTAAAAAAAACACACACCTTTAACAGACTCTTAAGATCCGTTGAGAGAAGAGGGTGCTTATTGCTTAGATTACACACTCTATCAGTACCCTTTATCATTAGTTGGAGAGTGTCCTCGAAGACGAGACTGTGTTGCGTTGTGATGTCTGCGAGAGAGAGTTGGGGGTTTAGAACACTTCGGAGACATGGGAGGATATTTGTAAACATGCTCAAAGGATTTCATCTGTATAAGGACTCATTCCATGCATTCAAAATTCATCATAGGCTCTATCTGACCCCAGATTATCTCTCAACATTAAAAGTGGCATTATCTTTAGCATGTACTAAATGCAGAATGATTACAGGCACTCTTACACAATGCTTCTGGTCCTGCTGCAGGCTTCATATATATTGGAGCACTGAGTGAGGTGTGATAGAGTGTGTCTAGGGGACTGAATTAGAGATGGACCTGGTTTCTCTTTGCCTTGGCCTGCCCAGGGTACTTTACACAGATGCACCTGGGAAAAAAATGCTTACTTTATGTGCTAGGAAAAGCATTCTGTTGTGTTGGATGTCTGAAAACTTCCCGGGTCTGTTGGGTCATTCTAAGCTCTTCATGAAGAATAGCCCTTTAAACGTTCTCACTAGCATGGTGCACCAAAAAACAGAGATTTATATAAGACATGGCAAACCTTTTTGGATTACCGTGATACAGGCTTATCTGCCACTATCAGAAGGGCTTTTATATATACATGACGATATTATCTAATTATCTATCCAGAGAGGAAGAATAATGAACATAAAACTGTGATTCAGTTAATACTTTTGAAGAACGAGTGCTATTGTTTTGTTACGATAAGCAGTATTATTTATTCATTATTTATTGTTTATTTGTGTTTTTCTTCTGTACGTTTAGTGTTTTAGCTTGTTTTGTATGTACATGCACATAGATAGAACATAGAACAGTACAGCAGAGAACTGGCCCTTCAGCCCACAATGTTGTGCCGACCACTGATCCTCATGTATGCACCCTCAAATATCTGTGACCATATGCATGTCCAGGAGTCTCTTAAATGTCCCCAATGACCCTGCCTCCACAACTGCTGCTGGCAACGTATTCCATGCTCTCAACTCTCTGTGTAAAGAAGCCGCCTCTGACAGCCCCTCTCTACTTTCCTCCAACCAGCTTAAAATTATGACCCCTCGTGTTAGTCATTTCTGCCCTGGGAAACAGTCTCTGGCTATCGACTCTAGCTATACCTCTCATTATCTTGTATACCTCAATTAGGTTCCCTCTTCTCCTCCTTTTCTCCAATGAAAAAAGTTCGAGCTCAGTCAACCTCTCCTCATAAGATAAGCTCTCCAGTCCAGGCAGCATCCTGGTAAACCTCCTCTGAATCCGCTCCAAAGCATCCACATCTTTCTTATAATAGGGTGACCAGAACTGGACGCAGTATTCCAAGTGCGGTCTAACCAAAGTTTTATAGAGCTGCAACAAGATCTCATGACTCTTAAACTCAATCCCCCTGTTAATGAAAGCCAAAACACCATATGCTTTCTTAACAAGCCTGTCCACTTGGGTCGTCATTTTAAGGGATCCATGTACTGCATCCCAAGAACCCTCTGTTCCTCCACACTGCCAAGAATCCTATCCTAAATCCTGTACTCAGCTTTCAAATTCGACCTTCCAAAGTGCATCACCTCGCATTTATCCAGGTTGAACTCCATCTGCCACCTCTCAGCCTATCTCTCCATCCTGTCAAGGTCCGGCTGCAGCCTACAACAGCCCTCTATACTGTCAGCGACACCTCCAACCTTTGTGTCGTCTGCAAACTTGCTGACCCATCCTTCAATCCCCTCATCCAAGTCATTAATAAAAATTACAAACAATAGAGGCCCAAGGACAGAGCCCTGTGGAACACCACTCACCACAGACTTCCAGGCAGAATATTTTCCTTCCATTACCACTTGCTGACTTCTGTTGGCTAGCCAATTCTGTATCCAGACAGCTATGTTCCACTGAATCCCATTCCTCCTGACCTTCTGAATGATACCACTATGGGGAACCGTATCAAATGCTAACATTAGATGTAATTTTGGTCAGTAATTGAGTTATTGGATTATAATAATATTAAAAATCTCTTTTTCAATTTTTTTTAATTAAAATGCTAACATTGATAGAATAGAGTCCTAAAGTACTCTCATTAGAGAGACCACTCATGGTGGTTTATCCTGAGGATCACCACACCCCTGCTAATGGGGTGAGGTTGAGAGAGCGTCCCCTTCAGAGTAACCTCTGTCAGTGTGAGGAACTGAACCTGTGCTGCTGGCCTCCCTCTACATCACAAACCTGCCGTCCAGCCGACTGCGTGGGAGACTGTAACTGTTACAGAGGGCAAGAGAAACATTCATAACAAGGAAAGAACTACAATTCAGATAACTGTCAAAATAACGGCTGTGGGTAAAAACGTTCCCTGCTCGAAATTGCATTTTAAAGCAAGACGTGATTAGAAGCTGTCTTTGGGTTAATAGAACCTAGAATAATACAGCGCAGTACAGGCCCTTTGGCCCTCGATGTTGCGCCGATCCAAGCCCACCTAACCGACACTAGTCCACTATCCTCCATATGCCTATCCAATGCCCGTTTAAATGCCCATAAAGAGGGAGAGTCCACCACTGCTACTGGCAGGGCATTCCATGAACTCACGACTCGCTGAGTGTGGACGGCACGGTGGCACAGTGGTTAGCACTGCTGCCTCACAGCGGCTGAGACCCGGGTTCAATTCCCGCCTCAGGCGACTGACTGTGTGGAGTTTGCACGTTCTCCCCGTGTCTGCGTGGGTTTCCTCCGGGTGCTCCGGTTTCCTCCCACAGTCCAAAAGATGTGCAGGGTCAGGTGAATTGGCCATGCTAAATTGCCCGTAGTGTTAGGTAAGGGGTAAATGTAGGGGTATGGGTGGGTTTCGCTTCGGCGGGTCGGTGTGGACTTGTTGGGCCGAAGGGCCTGTTTCCACACTGTAATGTAATCTAATGTAATCTAAAAATCTAAATCTAATGTAAAGAATCTACCCCTAACATCTGTCTATACCTACCACCCCTTAATTTAAAGCAATGTCCCCTCGTAATAGCTGACTCCATACGTGAAAAAAGGTTCTCATGGTCAACCCTATCTAAACCCCTAATCATCTTGTACACCTCTATCAAGTCACCCTTAAACCTTCTTTTCTCCATTGAAAACAGCCCCAAGTGTCTCCGCCTTTCCTCATTCGATCTTCCTACCATACCAGGCAACATCCTGATAAACCTCCTCTGCACCCGTTCCAGTGCCTCCACATCCTTCCTATAGTATGGCGACCAAAACTGCACACAATACTCCAGATGCGGCCGCACCAGAGTCTGATACAACTGCAACATGACCTCAGGACTCCGGAACTCAATTCCTCTCTCAATAAAAGCCAGTACGCCATATGCCTTCTTCACTGCACTATTTACCTGGGTGGCAACTTTCAGAGATCTGTGTACATGGACACCAAGATCCCTCTGCTCATCCACAATACCAAGTAACCGACCATTAGCCCAGTACCCCATCTTCTTGTTACTCTTACCAAAGTGAATCACTTCTCACTTACCTACATTGAACTCCATTTGCCACCTTTCTGCCCAGCTCTGCAGCTTATCTGTATCCCGCTGTACCCTCACGCATACTTCCGCACTGTCAACAACTCCACCGACTTTCATCTCATCCACAAACTTGCTCACCCAGCCTTCTAGCCCCTCCTCCAGGTCATTTATAAAAATGACAAACTGCAATGGTCCCAAAACAGATCCTTGCGGAACACTGCAAGTAACGGCACTCCAAGATGAACTTTAACCATCAACTACTACCCTCTGTTTTCTTGCAGCCAGCCAATTCCTAATTCAAACCTCCAATTCACCCTCAATGCCATACCTCCGTATTTTTTGCAGTAGCCTACCATGGGGAACCTTATCAAACGCCTTACTAAAATCCATATACACCACATCTACCGCTTTACCCTCGTCCACCTCCTTCGTCACCTTGTCAAAGAATTCAATAAGGTTTGTGAGGCACGACCTGGCCTTCACAAAACCATGCTGACTATCCTTGATCACATTATTCCTATCCCCATGTCCATAAATCCTATGTTGTGGTTCTGTTCGCCGAGCTGAAAGTTTTTGTTGCAAACGTTTCGTCCCCTGGCTAGGCGACATCATCAGTGCTTGGGAGCCTCGTGCCAAGCACTTCTTTGATGTTTCCTCCGGTGTTTATAGTGGTCTGTCCCTGCCGCTTCCGGTTGTCAGTTTCAGCTGTCCGCTGTAGTGGTTGGTATATTGGGTCCAGGTCGACGTGTTTGTTGATGGAGTTTGTGGATGAATGCCATGCCTCTAGACCTAGAGGCATGGCATTCATCCACAAACTCCATCAACAAACACATCGACCTGGACCCAATATACCAACCACTACAGCGGACAGCTGAAACTGACAACCGGAAGCGGCAGGGACAGACCACTATAAACACCGGAGGAAACACCAAAGAAGCGCTTGGCAGGAGGCTCCCAAGCACTGATGATGTCGCCTAGCCAGGGGACGAAACGTTTGCAACAATAACTTCCAGCTCGGCGAACAGAACCACAACAACGAGCACCCGAGCTATAAATCTTCGCACAAACTTTGATCATAAATCCTATCCCTTACAATTTTCTCTAAGACTTTGCCCACAACAGAAGTGAGACTCACCGGCCTATAGCTACAAGAGCTATCCCTACTCTCCTTCTTGAACAAGGGAACCACATTTGCTACCCTCCAGTCTTCTGGCACTATTCCTGTCGACAACGAGGGCATAAAAATCAAGGCCAATGGCCCTGCAATCTCCTCCCTTGTTTCCCAGAGAATCCGAGGATAAATGCTATCTGGCCCAGGGGACTTATCTATTTTCACCCTTTCCAGAATTTCCAACACCTCTTCCCTACATACCTCAAAGCCATCCATTCTAATTAATTGTGACTCAGTATTCACATCGGCAACAGTGTCCTGTTCCTGAGTGAATACCGACGAAAAGTATTCATTTGAATGTCTCCCCAATCTCTTCAGCCTCCACACGCAACTTCCCACTACTATCCTTGACTGGACCTATTCCAACCCTAATCATTCTTTTATTCCTGACATACCGAGAGAAAGCCTTAGGGTTTTCATAATCCTAACAAGTAAGGTCTTTTCATGACCCCTCCTTGCTGCTCTTAGCTCTCTCTTCAGATCCTTCCTGGAAACCTTATAACTCTCAGTCGCCCCAATTGAATCTTCATGCCTCATCTTTACATAGGCCGCCCTCTTCCCTTTAACAAGGGATTCCAATTCATTTATTAAACCACGGCTCCCTCATACCACCCTTTCCTCCCTGCCTGACAGGTACATACTTATCAAGGACACTCAATAGTTGGTCCTTGAACAAGCTCCACATATCAATTTCACCCTTCCCTTGAAGCCTACTTTTCCAAGCCACGCATCCTAAGTCGTGCCTCACCGCATCATAATTTCCCTGCCCTCAGCTATAACTCTTGCCCTGCAGTTCACACTTATCCCTCTCCATCACTAGAGTAAAAGTCACCGAATTGTGGTAACTGTCCCCAAAGTGTTCACCTACCTCCAATTCTAACACCTGGCCCGGTTCGTTACCCAGAACCAAATCCAGTATGGCCTCACCTCTTGTTGGCCTGTCTATATATTGTGTCAGGAAACCCTCCTGCACACATTGGACAAACACCGACCCATCTAACGAACTCGAGCTATAGCTTTCCCAGTCAATATCTGGAAAGTTAATGTCCCCCATAACAACCACCCTATTACTTTCAGTCTTCTCCTGAATCATCCTCGCAATCCTTTCTTCTTCGTCTCT
The DNA here is from genome assembly GCF_037043375.1 of Chiloscyllium plagiosum. Lineage (NCBI taxonomy): Eukaryota > Metazoa > Chordata > Chondrichthyes > Orectolobiformes > Hemiscylliidae > Chiloscyllium > Chiloscyllium plagiosum. The sequence continues at coordinate 102,092,511 of NW_028270151.1, read as the reverse complement.
AGAACTATTAGGAGGCCTGGGAAAAACTCCTAACAGGGTGACCTCAGCTTTTCTATTCCTAACTTCAGCCCAAACTACCTCAGATGGCGAGTCTTCTTCCATCGTCCTTTCCACCGCTGTAATACTATCTTTGACAATCAATGCCACACCTCCCCCTCTTTTACCCCCACCTCTGACCCTACTAAAACATTTAAACCCTGGAACCTGCAACAGCCAATCCTGTCCCTGTTCTACCCATGTCTCCGTAATAGGCACAACATCAAAATCCCAGGTACCAACCCACGCTGCAAGTTCACCTATCTTACTTCGTATACTTCTTGCATTGAAGTATACACACTTCAAGCCACTTTCCTGTTTACAGGCACCCTCCTTTGAGATTGATGCCATGTTCCTAACCTCCCTACACTCCAGGTCTTGCACCCTAAAGCTACAGTCTAGGTTCGCATGCCCCTGCAGAGTTAGTTGAACCCCCCCCCCCCCCCCCCCGGCCAAGAGCACTAGCAAACCTCCCGCCAAGGGTATTGGTGCCCCTCAGGTTCAGGTGTAGACCATCCTGTTTATAGAGGTCCCACCTTCCCCAGAAAGAACCCCAGTTATCCAGATACCGGAATCCCTCCCTCCTGCACCATCCCTGTAGCCACGCATTTAACTGTTCTCTCTCCCTATTCGTCGACTCTCTATCACGTGGCACGGGTAACAAACCAGAGACAACAACTCTGTTTGTTCTAACTCTGAACTTCCAACCTAGCTCCCTGAAAGCCTGCCTAACATCCTCAGCCCTCCTCCTACCTATGTCGTTGATGCCAATGTGCACCACGACTTCGGGCTGCTCCCCCTCCCCGTTAAGGACCCGGAAAACACGATCAGAGACGTCACGTACCCTTGCACCTGGGAGGCAACATACCAAACGTGAGTCTCTCTCGCCCCCACAAAACCACCTATCTGTGCCCCGAACTATCGAGTCCCCAATTACTATTGGCCCGATCTTCTTGACCCTTCCCTTCTGAGCAACAGGGACAGGCTCCATGCCAGAGGCCTGAACCCCATTGCTTACCCCTGGTAAGTTGTCCCCCCCACAAGTATCCAAAACGGTATACTTGTTCCTGAGGGGAAGGGCCGCAGGGGTTCCCTGCACAGGCTGCTTCCTCCCAGTCCCCCTCACTGTCACCCATCTGTCTGCAATCTTTGGAGTTACTACTTCCCTAAAGCTCCGATCTATGACCCCGTCTGCCTCCCGAACGATCCTAAGTTCCTCCAACTCCAGCTCCAGTTCCCTAACACGGTCTTGGAGGAGCTGGAGATGGGTGCACTTCCTGCAAGTGTAATCAGCAGGGACGTCCATGGCATCCCTCACCTCAAACATGCTGCAAGGGGAACATTGCACTGCCTTCACTGCCATCCCTCTAAAAGTAACCTTTTTTAAAAGAAAACTAGGTCTAAAGAATAGAACAAGCAAAATGCAGCACTTACCTACTTACCACAACGGGTCTTATTATTAGGTTAGAGGAGGAGGGCGGGTGGGAGGCATTACCTCTGTAGTTCCTCGGGTTCCTCTCCTGCGCGCTTTTATAGGGAAAAAAACTACCCAGGTAAGCGAACACTACAGCTGCTTCTGAGTCCTGGCTGCCCCTCTGGTCGTCGTCACTTCCCCCTGCTGCTCCCGCTCTTTCTGTGAAGTTAAAAAAAGCACAGCTGCCCGCTACCGGTTAGTAATTTTAAAACAAACTGTCTTACCTTAGCTGTAGCTTTCCGGGTTC